>NW_026292821.1:468412-588300 GCF_016801865.2 Culex pipiens pallens
TTTCTGATAGGTTTTTGCAGGTTGCTGAAACGAAACCATAACAGCGTTTTTACCTTGCGTTTTTGTACTTAAAAACGTGGGTTTTATAGAAAACTTAGATGTTTGGGTATCAAAAGATCGGAAATGTCATGCCCTTTCCAATGGCACATAGGTTGACTTGTGAACCGGTTCGGATGCCGGCGGATTTTCCGACGACGAAATGGTACGAAATTCCAACGAAAAATCAATTCTATCGATACAAAAACCTCCAAAACGGTATTATATCCACTCCAAAATGTTTATTTGGCAACTCTACGGTAATATATCGACATTAAGATAAATTAAAAGTTTGTAAAATTCAGTTTAGATAAATTTTATATATAATTTACAGGGTTGTTAAGGACGGCGCGGATCGCGCGGATGGCGCGTTTTGCGCGGATAGCGCGGATTTGGCGCGGATTTGCTGACTAATTTTGTTCAGGCGCGGATTTCGCGCGGATGGCAATTTTGATAAATAAATAGATAAATAAATAGATAAATAGATAGAATTACTTTCAAGTTAATAAGAAAAATATTATCAAGAATTACGAGAATTAGTTTTTTTTTTCATTGAGTGCAATTTCAATTTCTTATCAATAGATTTTTTCTGAAGATGTTTGTTTGTATTTTCTCAATACGAACCGTCGAAAAATTAAGATGAAGATTATGTAGAGATTATTTTTTAAATGTTTCTCAACCATGAGAATTTCTTAAATAAAATTATTACTACACTTAACTCATTTCTTAATATATCCGGCTCTGAATACGTAATTTCTTTTGAGTTTTGAGTAATGGTTTTTGTTTGCCTTATTTGTTTTTAATTTTATAGTGGATATATTCAATTTGCCTTTGAATTGTAGATGGGATTTACCCGAAGAAATATTTTTTTCTAAATTTAAACATTCTTGGCGAAAAAAAAAAGATCACAACATTCAAAAATTAATGCTCCATCATTCAAAATTCAAATTTAAAAAATTCGAAACTTTTTATTATATTTTAAAAGTTTTTTTAATCAAAATTTTTAAAATTCATCATAAAAAAAATTAGAATTTCTATTGATCCTTGCACTGTAACTTGGATTTAGCCCGCACTTTTCTCTCGCACTTTTGACATCAAAATTTCCAAAAAACTAGGCAACCATCAGTTGTTTATTTACATTTCCAGTCGCAGTTTCCACCAAACTGGACATTCGCACTTTGAAATTGCGATTGACAGATGAGCAACACCGGCTCGCTTTGATCATTTTTTGAGCAAATTAAAATTTCCCAAGCCAGTTTGACAAGTCGCAATAGTGCGATCGATAGCAATAATTTAGTGCGAAGTCCAAGTTAGTGAGAATTGCGCAATAAAATCGTAATTTAAAAAATCCGAAATTTCTAAATTCAGAATTTTAAAAATCTGAAATTCAAAACTCCAAAAAACTAAAAAATCGAAAATTCAAAATTTAATGAAAACTTCAAAATTTAAAAAAAATCAAAATAAAAAAATTTAATTTGAAATTTAAAAAACATTAAATTTAAAACAAATTTGCAAACAAAAAAAATTAAATCTCAAAAATCTCAAATGAAATTTTCTTAAATTCTTAAATTTTTTAATTCTTAAATTCTTAAATTCTTAAATTCTTAAATTCTTAAATTCTTAAATTCTTAAATTCTTAAATTCTTAAATTCTTAAATTCTTAAATTCTTAAATTCTTAAATTCTTAAATTCTTAAATTCTTAAATTCTTAAATTCTTAAATTCTTAAATTCTTAAATTCTTAAATTCTTAAATTCTTAAATTCTTAAATTCTTAAATTCTTAAATTCTTAAATTCTTAAATTCTTAAATTCTTAAATTCTTAAATTCTTAAATTCTTAAATTCTTAAATTCTTAAATTCTTAAATTCTTAAATTCTTAAATTCTTAAATTCTTAAATTCTTAAATTCTTAAATTCTTAAATTCTTAAATTCTTAAATTCTTAAATTCTTAAATTCTTAAATTCTTAAATTCTTAAATTCTTAAATTCTTAAATTCTTAAATTCTTAAATTCTTAAATTCTTAAATTCTTAAATTCTTAAATTCTTAAATTCTTAAATTCTTAAATTCTTAAATTCTTAAATTCTTAAATTCTTAAATTCTTAAATTCTTAAATTCTTAAATTCTTAAATTCTTAAATTCTTAAATTCTTAAATTCTTAAATTCTTAAATTCTTAAATTCTTAAATTCTTAAATTCTTAAATTCTTAAATTCTTAAATTCTTAAATTCTTAAATTCTTAAATTCTTAAATTCTTAAATTCTTAAATTCTTAAATTCTTAAATTCTTAAATTCTTAAATTCTTAAATTCTTAAATTCTTAAATTCTTAAATTCTTAAATTCTTAAATTCTTAAATTCTTAAATTCTTAAATTCTTAAATTCTTAAATTCTTAAATTCTTAAATTCTTAAATTCTTAAATTCTTAAATTCTTAAATTCTTAAATTCTTAAATTCTTAAATTCTTAAATTCTTAAATTCTTAAATTCTTAAATTCTTAAATTCTTAAATTCTTAAATTCTTAAATTCTTAAATTCTTAAATTCTTAAATTCTTAAATTCTTAAATTCTTAAATTCTTAAATTCTTAAATTCTTAAATTCTTAAATTCTTAAATTCTTAAATTCTTAAATTCTTAAATTCTTAAATTCTCCTGTCGGTTTCTCCTGTCTCGTCAGAGGCGCTGGAGCAGAAATCCCACGTTAGAGGAAGGCCATGCCCCGGGGGGCGTAGTGCCAATAGTTTCGTTTAAGTAAACTATCTAAGAACAAATCTACGTTGATAGATTTTCGATGTTATTTAAATTGTTTTTGTTATTAAGAAATTACGAGAGGTGTATCGTTTGTTGACCCATAATCACCCCCACTGACGGTATAGAAAATGAAGACTTTCTGATTTTCTGATAGGTTTTTGCAGGTTGCTGAAACGAAACCATAACAGCGTTTTTACCTTGCGTTTTTGTACTTAAAAACGTGGGTTTTATAGAAAACTTAGATGTTTGGGTATCAAAAGATCGGAAATGTCATGCCCTTTCCAATGGCACATAGGTTGACTTGTGAACCGGTTCGGATGCCGGCGGATTTTCCGACGACGAAATGGTACGAAATTCCAACGAAAAATCAATTCTATCGATACAAAAACCTCCAAAACGGTATTATATCCACTCCAAAATGTTTATTTGGCAACTCTACGGTAATATATCGACATTAAGATAAATTAAAAGTTTGTAAAATTCAGTTTAGATAAATTTTATATATAATTTACAGGGTTGTTAAGGACGGCGCGGATCGCGCGGATGGCGCGTTTTGCGCGGATAGCGCGGATTTGGCGCGGATTTGCTGACTAATTTTGTTCAGGCGCGGATTTCGCGCGGATGGCAATTTTGATAAATAAATAGATAAATAAATAGATAAATAGATAGAATTACTTTCAAGTTAATAAGAAAAATATTATCAAGAATTACGAGAATTAGTTTTTTTTTTCATTGAGTGCAATTTCAATTTCTTATCAATAGATTTTTTCTGAAGATGTTTGTTTGTATTTTCTCAATACGAACCGTCGAAAAATTAAGATGAAGATTATGTAGAGATTATTTTTTAAATGTTTCTCAACCATGAGAATTTCTTAAATAAAATTATTACTACACTTAACTCATTTCTTAATATATCCGGCTCTGAATACGTAATTTCTTTTGAGTTTTGAGTAATGGTTTTTGTTTGCCTTATTTGTTTTTAATTTTATAGTGGATATATTCAATTTGCCTTTGAATTGTAGATGGGATTTACCCGAAGAAATATTTTTTTCTAAATTTAAACATTCTTGGCGAAAAAAAAAAGATCACAACATTCAAAAATTAATGCTCCATCATTCAAAATTCAAATTTAAAAAATTCGAAACTTTTTATTATATTTTAAAAGTTTTTTTAATCAAAATTTTTAAAATTCATCATAAAAAAATTAGAATTTCTATTGATCCTTGCACTGTAACTTGGATTTAGCCCGCACTTTTCTCTCGCACTTTTGACATCAAAATTTCCAAAAAACTAGGCAACCATCAGTTGTTTATTTACATTTCCAGTCGCAGTTTCCACCAAACTGGACATTCGCACTTTGAAATTGCGATTGACAGATGAGCAACACCGGCTCGCTTTGATCATTTTTTGAGCAAATTAAAATTTCCCAAGCCAGTTTGACAAGTCGCAATAGTGCGATCGATAGCAATAATTTAGTGCGAAGTCCAAGTTAGTGAGAATTGCGCAATAAAATCGTAATTTAAAAAATCCGAAATTTCTAAATTCAGAATTTTAAAAATCTGAAATTCAAAACTCCAAAAAACTAAAAAATCGAAAATTCAAAATTTAATGAAAACTTCAAAATTTAAAAAAAATCAAAATAAAAAAAATCTTAATAAAAAAAATTAATTTGAAATTTAAAAAACATTAAATTTAAAACAAATTTGCAAACAAAAAAAATTAAATCTCAAAAATCTCAAATGAAATTTTCTTAAATTCTTAAATTTTTTAATTCTTAAATTCTTAAATTCTTAAATTCTTAAATTCTTAAATTCTTAAATTCTTAAATTCTTAAATTCTTAAATTCTTAAATTCTTAAATTCTTAAATTCTTAAATTCTTAAATTCTTAAATTCTTAAATTCTTAAATTCTTAAATTCTTAAATTCTTAAATTCTTAAATTCTTAAATTCTTAAATTCTTAAATTCTTAAATTCTTAAATTCTTAAATTCTTAAATTCTTAAATTCTTAAATTCTAAAATTCTTAAATTCTTAAATTCTTAAATTCTTAAATTCTTAAATTCTTAAATTCTTAAATTCTTAAATTCTTAAATTCTTAAATTCTTAAATTCTTAAATTCTTAAATTCTTAAATTCTTAAATTCTTAAATTCTTAAATTCTTAAATTCTTAAATTCTTAAATTCTTAAATTCTTAAATTCTTAAATTCTTAAATTCTTAAATTCTTAAATTCTTAAATTCTTAAATTCTTAAATTCTTAAATTCTTAAATTCTTAAATTCTTAAATTCTTAAATTCTTAAATTCTTAAATTCTTAAATTCTTAAATTCTTAAATTCTTAAATTCTTAAATTCTTAAATTCTTAAATTCTTAAATTCTTAAATTCTTAAATTCTTAAATTCTTAAATTCTTAAATTCTTAAATTCTTAAATTCTTAAATTCTTAAATTCTTAAATTCTTAAATTCTTAAATTCTTAAATTCTTAAATTCTTAAATTCTTAAATTCTTAAATTCTTAAATTCTTAAATTCTTAAATTCTTAAATTCTTAAATTCTTAAATTCTTAAATTCTTAAATTCTTAAATTCTTAAATTCTTAAATTCTTAAATTCTTAAATTCTTAAATTCTTAAATTCTTAAATTCTTAAATTCTTAAATTCTTAAATTCTTAAATTCTTAAATTCTTAAATTCTTAAATTCTTAAATTCTTAAATTCTTAAATTCTTAAATTCTTAAATTCTTAAATTCTTAAATTCTTAAATTCTTAAATTCTTAAATTCTTAAATTCTTAAATTCTTAAATTCTTAAATTCTTAAATTCTTAAATTCTTAAATTCTTAAATTCTTAAATTCTTAAATTCTTAAATTCTTAAATTCTTAAATTCTTAAATTCTTAAATTCTTAAATTCTTAAATTCTTAAATTCTTAAATTCTTAAATTCTTAAATTCTTAAATTCTTAAATTCTTAAATTCTTAAATTCTTAAATTCTTAAATTCTTAAATTCTTAAATTCTTAAATTCTTAAATTCTTAAATTCTTAAATTCTTAAATTCTTAAATTCTTAAATTCTTAAATTCTTAAATTCTTAAATTCTTAAATTCTTAAATTCTTAAATTCTTAAATTCTTAAATTCTTAAATTCTTAAATTCTTAAATTCTTAAATTCTCCTGTCGGTTTCTCCTGTCTCGTCAGAGGCGCTGGAGCAGAAATCCCACGTTAGAGGAAGGCCATGCCCCCGTAGTGCCAATAGTTTCGTTTAAGTAAACTATCTAAGAACAAATCTACGTTGATAGATTTTCGATGTTATTTAAATTGTTTTTGTTATTAAGAAATTACGAGAGGTGTATCGTTTGTTGACCCATAATCACCCCCACTGACGGTATAGAAAATGAAGACTTTCTGATTTTCTGATAGGTTTTTGCAGGTTGCTGAAACGAAACCATAACAGCGTTTTTACCTTGCGTTTTTGTACTTAAAAACGTGGGTTTTATAGAAAACTTAGATGTTTGGGTATCAAAAGATCGGAAATGTCATGCCCTTTCCAATGGCACATAGGTTGACTTGTGAACCGGTTCGGATGCCGGCGGATTTTCCGACGACGAAATGGTACGAAATTCCAACGAAAAATCAATTCTATCGATACAAAAACCTCCAAAACGGTATTATATCCACTCCAAAATGTTTATTTGGCAACTCTACGGTAATATATCGACATTAAGATAAATTAAAAGTTTGTAAAATTCAGTTTAGATAAATTTTATATATAATTTACAGGGTTGTTAAGGACGGCGCGGATCGCGCGGATGGCGCGTTTTGCGCGGATAGCGCGGATTTGGCGCGGATTTGCTGACTAATTTTGTTCAGGCGCGGATTTCGCGCGGATGGCAATTTTGATAAATAAATAGATAAATAAATAGATAAATAGATAGAATTACTTTCAAGTTAATAAGAAAAATATTATCAAGAATTACGAGAATTAGTTTTTTTTTTCATTGAGTGCAATTTCAATTTCTTATCAATAGATTTTTTCTGAAGATGTTTGTTTGTATTTTCTCAATACGAACCGTCGAAAAATTAAGATGAAGATTATGTAGAGATTATTTTTTAAATGTTTCTCAACCATGAGAATTTCTTAAATAAAATTATTACTACACTTAACTCATTTCTTAATATATCCGGCTCTGAATACGTAATTTCTTTTGAGTTTTGAGTAATGGTTTTTGTTTGCCTTATTTGTTTTTAATTTTATAGTGGATATATTCAATTTGCCTTTGAATTGTAGATGGGATTTACCCGACGAAATATTTTTTTCTAAATTTAAACATTCTTGGCGAAAAAAAAAGATCACAACATTCAAAAATTAATGCTCCATCATTCAAAATTCAAATTTAAAAAATTCGAAACTTTTTATTATATTTTAAAAGTTTTTTTAATCAAAATTTTTAAAATTCATCATAAAAAAATTTAGAATTTCTATTGATCCTTGCACTGTAACTTGGATTTAGCCCGCACTTTTCTCTCGCACTTTTGACATCAAAATTTCCAAAAAACTAGGCAACCATCAGTTGTTTATTTACATTTCCAGTCGCAGTTTCCACCAAACTGGACATTCGCACTTTGAAATTGCGATTGACAGATGAGCAACACAGGCTCGCTTTGATCATTTTTTGAGCAAATTAAAATTTCCCAAGCCAGTTTGACAAGTCGCAATAGTGCGATCGATAGCAATAATTTAGTGCGAAGTCCAAGTTAGTGAGAATTGCGCAATAAAATCGTAATTTAAAAAATCCGAAATTTCTAAATTCAGAATTTTAAAAATCTGAAATTCAAAACTCCAAAAAACTAAAAAATCGAAAATTCAAAATTTAATGAAAACTTCAAAATTTAAAAAAAATCAAAATAAAAAAAATCTTAATAAAAAAATTTAATTTGAAATTTAAAAAACATTAAATTTAAAAAAAATTTGCAAACAAAAAAAAAATAAATCTCAAAAATCTCAAATGAAATTTTCTTAAATTTTTTAATTCTTAAATTCTTAAATTCATTCTTAAATTCTTAAATTCTTAAATTCTTAAATTCTTAAATTCTTAAATTCTTAAATTCTTAAATTCTTAAATTCTTAAATTCTTAAATTCTTAAATTCTTAAATTCTTAAATTCTTAAATTCTTAAATTCTTAAATTCTTAAATTCTTAAATTCTTAAATTCTTAAATTCTTAAATTCTTAAATTCTTAAATTCTTAAATTCTTAAATTCTTAAATTCTTAAATTCTTAAATTCTTAAATTCTTAAATTCTTAAATTCTTAAATTCTTAAATTCTTAAATTCTTAAATTCTTAAATTCTTAAATTCTTAAATTCTTAAATTCTTAAATTCTTAAATTCTTAAATTCTTAAATTCTTAAATTCTTAAATTCTTAAATTCTTAAATTCTTAAATTCTTAAATTCTTAAATTCTTAAATTCTTAAATTCTTAAATTCTTAAATTCTTAAATTCTTAAATTCTTAAATTCTTAAATTCTTAAATTCTTAAATTCTTAAATTCTTAAATTCTTAAATTCTTAAATTCTTAAATTCTTAAATTCTTAAATTCTTAAATTCTTAAATTCTTAAATTCTTAAATTCTTAAATTCTTAAATTCTTAAATTCTTAAATTCTTAAATTCTTAAATTCTTAAATTCTTAAATTCTTAAATTCTTAAATTCTTAAATTCTTAAATTCTTAAATTCTTAAATTCTTAAATTCTTAAATTCTTAAATTCTTAAATTCTTAAATTCTTAAATTCTTAAATTCTTAAATTCTTAAATTCTTAAATTCTTAAATTCTTAAATTCTTAAATTCTTAAATTCTTAAATTCTTAAATTCTTAAATTCTTAAATTCTTAAATTCTTAAATTCTTAAATTCTTAAATTCTTAAATTCTTAAATTCTTAAATTCTTAAATTCTTAAATTCTTAAATTCTTAAATTCTTAAATTCTTAAATTCTTAAATTCTTAAATTCTTAAATTCTTAAATTCTTAAATTCTTAAATTCTTAAATTCTTAAATTCTTAAATTCTTAAATTCTTAAATTCTTAAATTCTTAAATTCTTAAATTCTTAAATTCTTAAATTCTTAAATTCTTAAATTCTTAAATTCTTAAATTCTTAAATTCTTAAATTCTTAAATTCTTAAATTCTTAAATTCTTAAATTCTTAAATTCTTAAATTCTTAAATTCTTAAATTCTTAAATTCTTAAATTCTTAAATTCTTAAATTCTTAAATTCTTAAATTCTTAAATTCTTAAATTCTTAAATTCTTAAATTCTTAAATTCTTAAATTCTTAAATTCTTAAATTCTTAAATTCTTAAATTCTTAAATTCTTAAATTCTTAAATTCTTAAATTCTTAAATTCTTAAATTCTTAAATTCTTAAATTCTTAAATTCTTAAATTCTTAAATTCTTAAATTCTTAAATTCTTAAATTCTTAAATTCTTAAATTCTTAAATTCTTAAATTCTTAAATTCTTAAATTCTTAAATTCTTAAATTCTTAAATTCTTAAATTCTTAAATTCTTAAATTCTTAAATTCTTAAATTCTTAAATTCTTAAATTCTTAAATTCTTAAATTCTTAAATTCTTAAATTCTTAAATTCTTAAATTCTTAAATTCTTAAATTCTTAAATTCTTAAATTCTTAAATTCTTAAATTCTTAAATTCTTAAATTCTTAAATTCTTAAATTCTTAAATTCTTAAATTCTTAAATTCTTAAATTCTTAAATTCTTAAATTCTTAAATTCTTAAATTCTTAAATTCTTAAATTCTTAAATTCTTAAATTCTTAAATTCTTAAATTCTTAAATTCTTAAATTCTTAAATTCTTAAATTCTTAAATTCTTAAATTCTTAAATTCTTAAGGGTGCACAGCAACCAAGGAAGTTGTTGTCTTCTTATTCCAAAATTGGCAAAATTACGGACCCAATCCTGCAAGAATTTGATTGTAAAAATAGTCAAACTTTGTTGTAAATAACTACGAAGACAGTAATTTAGGGGATGAATAAAAAATTATATCGATAGTTCCCGTAGTATTGAAGATACTAAAATGTCTGTAACAGAAATCTGGGTGCAAAAGCTATGGTTGATGTGTACCGTTAAATTCTTAAATTCTTAAATTCTTAAATTCTTAAATTCTTAAGTTCTTAAATTCTTAAATTCTTAAATTCTTAAATTCTTAAATTCTTAAATTCTTAAATTCTTAAATTCTTAAATTCTTAAATTCTTAAATTCTTAAATTCTTAAATTCTTAAATTCTTAAATTCTTAAATTCTTAAATTCTTAAATTCTTAAATTCTTAAATTCTTAAATTCTTAAATTCTTAAATTCTTAAATTCTTAAATTCTTAAATTCTTAAATTCTTAAATTCTTAAATTCTTAAATTCTTAAATTCTTAAATTCTTAAATTCTTATTCTTAAATTCTTAAATTCTTAAATTCTTAAATTCTTAAATTCTTAAATTCTTAAATTCTTAAATTCTTAAATTCTTAAATTCTTAAATTCTTAAATTCTTAAATTCTTAAATTCTTAAATTCTTAAATTCTTAAATTCTTAAATTCTTAAATTCTTAAATTCTTAAATTCTTAAATTCTTAAATTCTTAAATTCTTAAATTCTTAAATTCTTAAATTCTTAAATTCTTAAATTCTTAAATTCTTAAATTCTTAAATTCTTAAATTCTTAAATTCTTAAATTCTTAAATTCTTAAATTCTTAAATTCTTAAATTCTTAAATTCTTAAATTCTTAAATTCTTAAATTCTTAAATTCTTAAATTCTTAAATTCTTAAATTCTTAAATTCTTAAATTCTTAAATTCTTAAATTCTTAAATTCTTAAATTCTTAAATTCTTAAATTCTTAAATTCTTAAATTCTTAAATTCTTAAATTCTTAAATTCTTAAATTCTTAAATTCTTAAATTCTTAAATTCTTAAATTCTTAAATTCTTAAATTCTTAAATTCTTAAATTCTTAAATTCTTAAATTCTTAAATTCTTAAATTCTTAAATTCTTAAATTCTTAAATTCTTAAATTCTTAAATTCTTAAATTCTTAAATTCTTAAATTCTTAAATTCTTAAATTCTTAAATTCTTAAATTCTTAAATTCTTAAATTCTTAAATTCTTAAATTCTTAAATTCTTAAATTCTTAAATTCTTAAATTCTTAAATTCTTAAATTCTTAAATTCTTAAATTCTTAAATTCTTAAATTCTTAAATTCTTAAATTCTTAAATTCTTAAATTCTTAAATTCTTAAATTCTTAAATTCTTAAATTCTTAAATTCTTAAATTCTTAAATTCTTAAATTCTTAAATTCTTAAATTCTTAAATTCTTAAATTCTTAAATTCTTAAATTCTTAAATTCTTAAATTCTTAAATTCTTAAATTCTTAAATTCTTAAATTCTTAAATTCTTAAATTCTTAAATTCTTAAATTCTTAAATTCTTAAATTCTTAAATTCTTAAATTCTTAAATTCTTAAATTCTTAAATTCTTAAATTCTTAAATTCTTAAATTCTTAAATTCTTAAATTCTTAAATTCTTAAATTCTTAAATTCTTAAATTCTTAAATTCTTAAATTCTTAAATTCTTAAATTCTTAAATTCTTAAATTCTTAAATTCTTAAATTCTTAAATTCTTAAATTCTTAAATTCTTAAATTCTTAAATTCTTAAATTCTTAAATTCTTAAATTCTTAAATTCTTAAATTCTTAAATTCTTAAATTCTTAAATTCTTAAATTCTTAAATTCTTAAATTCTTAAATTCTTAAATTCTTAAATTCTTAAATTCTTAAATTCTTAAATTCTTAAATTCTTAAATTCTTAAATTCTTAAATTCTTAAATTCTTAAATTCTTAAATTCTTAAATTCTTAAATTCTTAAATTCTTAAATTCTTAAATTCTTAAATTCTTAAATTCTTAAATTCTTAAATTCTTAAATTCTTAAATTCTTAAATTCTTAAATTCTTAAATTCTTAAATTCTTAAATTCTTAAATTCTTAAATTCTTAAATTCTTAAATTCTTAAATTCTTAAATTCTTAAATTCTTAAATTCTTAAATTCTTAAATTCTTAAATTCTTAAATTCTTAAATTCTTAAATTCTTAAATTCTTAAATTCTTAAATTCTTAAATTCTTAAATTCTTAAATTCTTAAATTCTTAAATTCTTAAATTCTTAAATTCTTAAATTCTTAAATTCTTAAATTCTTAAATTCTTAAATTCTTAAATTCTTAAATTCTTAAATTCTTAAATTCTTAAATTCTTAAATTCTTAAATTCTTAAATTCTTAAATTCTTAAATTCTTAAATTCTTAAATTCTTAAATTCTTAAATTCTTAAATTCTTAAATTCTTAAATTCTTAAATTCTTAAATTCTTAAATTCTTAAATTCTTAAATTCTTAAATTCTTAAATTCTTAAATTCTTAAATTCTTAAATTCTTAAATTCTTAAATTCTTAAATTCTTAAATTCTTAAATTCTTAAATTCTTAAATTCTTAAATTCTTAAATTCTTAAATTCTTAAATTCTTAAATTCTTAAATTCTTAAATTCTTAAATTCTTAAATTCTTAAATTCTTAAATTCTTAAATTCTTAAATTCTTAAATTCTTAAATTCTTAAATTCTTAAATTCTTAAATTCTTAAATTCTTAAATTCTTAAATTCTTAAATTCTTAAATTCTTAAATTCTTAAATTCTTAAATTCTTAAATTCTTAAATTCTTAAATTCTTAAATTCTTAAATTCTTAAATTCTTAAATTCTTAAATTCTTAAATTCTTAAATTCTTAAATTCTTAAATTCTTAAATTCTTAAATTCTTAAATTCTTAAATTCTTAAATTCTTAAATTCTTAAATTCTTAAATTCTTAAATTCTTAAATTCTTAAATTCTTAAATTCTTAAATTCTTAAATTCTTAAATTCTTAAATTCTTAAATTCTTAAATTCTTAAATTCTTAAATTCTTAAATTCTTAAATTCTTAAATTCTTAAATTCTTAAATTCTTAAATTCTTAAATTCTTAAATTCTTAAATTCTTAAATTCTTAAATTCTTAAATTCTTAAATTCTTAAATTCTTAAATTCTTAAATTCTTAAATTCTTAAATTCTTAAATTCTTAAATTCTTAAATTCTTAAATTCTTAAATCTTAAATTCTTAAATTCTTAAATTCTTAAATTCTTAAATTCTTAAATTCTTAAATTCTTAAATTCTTAAATTCTTAAATTCTTAAATTCTTAAATTCTTAAATTCTTAAATTCTTAAATTCTTAAATTCTTAAATTCTTAAATTCTTAAATTCTTAAATTCTTAAATTCTTAAATTCTTAAATTCTTAAATTCTTAAATTCTTAAATTCTTAAATTCTTAAATTCTTAAATTCTTAAATTCTTAAATTCTTAAATTCTTAAATTCTTAAATTCTTAAATTCTTAAATTCTTAAATTCTTAAATTCTTAAATTCTTAAATTCTTAAATTCTTAAATTCTTAAATTCTTAAATTCTTAAATTCTTAAATTCTTAAATTCTTAAATTCTTAAATTCTTAAATTCTTAAATTCTTAAATTCTTAAATTCTTAAATTCTTAAATTCTTAAATTCTTAAATTCTTAAATTCTTAAATTCTTAAATTCTTAAATTCTTAAATTCTTAAATTCTTAAATTCTTAAATTCTTAAATTCTTAAATTCTTAAATTCTTAAATTCTTAAATTCTTAAATTCTTAAATTCTTAAATTCTTAAATTCTTAAATTCTTAAATTCTTAAATTCTTAAATTCTTAAATTCTTAAATTCTTAAATTCTTAAATTCTTAATTCTTAAATTCTTAAATTCTTAAATTCTTAAATTCTTAAATTCTTAAATTCTTAAATTCTTAAATTCTTAAATTCTTAAATTCTTAAATTCTTAAATTCTTAAATTCTTAAATTCTTAAATTCTTAAATTCTTAAATTCTTAAATTCTTAAATTCTTAAATTCTTAAATTCTTAAATTCTTAAATTCTTAAATTCTTAAATTCTTAAATTCTTAAATTCTTAAATTCTTAAATTCTTAAATTCTTAAATTCTTAAATTCTTAAATTCTTAAATTCTTAAATTCTTAAATTCTTAAATTCTTAAATTCTTAAATTCTTAAATTCTTAAATTCTTAAATTCTTAAATTCTTAAATTCTTAAATTCTTAAATTCTTAAATTCTTAAATTCTTAAATTCTTAAATTCTTAAATTCTTAAATTCTTAAATTCTTAAATTCTTAAATTCTTAAATTCTTAAATTCTTAAATTCTTAAATTCTTAAATTCTTAAATTCTTAAATTCTTAAATTCTTAAATTCTTAAATTCTTAAATTCTTAAATTCTTAAATTCTTAAATTCTTAAATTCTTAATTCTTAAATTCTTAAATTCTTAAATTCTTAAATTCTTAAATTCTTAAATTCTTAAATTCTTAAATTCTTAAATTCTTAAATTCTTAAATTCTTAAATTCTTAAATTCTTAAATTCTTAAATCTTAAATTCTTAAATTCTTAAATTCTTAAATTCTTAAATTCTTAAATTCTTAAATTCTTAAATTCTTAAATTCTTAAATTCTTAAATTCTTAAATTCTTAAATTCTTAAATTCTTAAATTCTTAAATTCTTAAATTCTTAAATTCTTAAATTCTTAAATTCTTAAATTCTTAAATTCTTAAATTCTTAAATTCTTAAATTCTTAAATTCTTAAATTCTTAAATTCTTAAATTCTTAAATTCTTAAATTCTTAAATTCTTAAATTCTTAAATTCTTAAATTCTTAAATTCTTAAATTCTTAAATTCTTAAATTCTTAAATTCTTAAATTCTTAAATTCTTAAATTCTTAAATTCTTAAATTCTTAAATTCTTAAATTCTTAAATTCTTAAATTCTTAAATTCTTAAATTCTTAAATTCTTAAATTCTTAAATTCTTAAATTCTTAAATTCTTAAATTCTTAAATTCTTAAATTCTTAAATTCTTAAATTCTTAAATTCTTAAATTCTTAAATTCTTAAATTCTTAAATTCTTAAATTCTTAAATTCTTAAATTCTTAAATTCTTAAATTCTTAAATTCTTAATTCTTAAATTCTTAAATTCTTAAATTCTTAAAATCTTAAATTCTTAAATTCTTAAATTCTTAAATTCTTAAATTCTTAAATTCTTAAATTCTTAAATTCTTAAATTCTTAAATTCTTAAATTCTTAAATTCTTAAATTCTTAAATTCTTAAATTCTTAAATTCTTAAATTCTTAAATTCTTAAATTCTTAAATTCTTAAATTCTTAAATTCTAAAATTCTCAAATTCTTAAATTCTTAAATTCTTAAATTCTTAAATTCTTAAATTCTTAAATTCTTAAATTCTTAAATTCTTAAATTCTTAAATTCTTAAATTCTTAAATTCTTAAATTCTTAAATTCTTAAATTCTTAAATTCTTAAATTTTTAAATTCTTAAATTCTTAAATTCTTAAATTCTTAAATTCTTAATTCTTAAATTCTTAAATTCTTAAATTCTTAAATCTTTAAATTCTTAAATTCTTAAATTCTTAAATTCTTAAATTCTTAAATTCTTAAATTCTTAAATTCTTAAATTCTTAAATTCTTAAATTCTTAAATTCTTAAATTCTTAAATTCTTAAATTCTTAAATTCTAAAATTCTAAAATTCTAAAATTCTAAAATTCTAAAATTCTTAAATTCTTAAATTCTTAAATTCTTAAATTCTTAAATTCTTAAATTCTTAAATTCTTAAATTTTAAATTCTTAAATTCTTAAATTCTTAAATTCTTAAATTCTTAAATTCTTAAATTCTTAAATTCTTAACTTCTAAAATTCTTAAATTCTAAAATTCTTAAATTCTTAAATTCTTAAATTCTTAAATTCTTAAATTCTTAAATTCTTAAATTCTTAAATTCTTAAATTCTTAAATTCTTAAATTCTTAAATTCTTAAATTCTTAAATTCTTAAATTCTTAAATTCTTAAAATTCTTAAATTTTAAATTCTTAAATTCTTAAATTCTTAAATTCTTAAATTCTTAAATTCTTAAATTCTTAAATTCTTAAATTCTTAAATTCTTAAATTCTTAAATTCTTAAATTCTTAAATTCTTAAATTCTTAAATTCTTAAATTCTTAAATTCTTAAATTCTTAAAAATTCTTAAATTCTTAAATTCTTAAAATCTTAAATTCTAAATTCTTAATTTCTAAATTCTTAAATTCTTAAATCTTAAATTCTTAAATTCTTAAATTCTTAAATTCTTAAATTCTTAAATTCTTAATTCTTAAATTCTTAAATTCTTAAATTCTTAAATTCTTAAATTCTTAAATTCTTAAATTCTTAAATTCTTAAATTCTTAAATTCTTAAATTCTTAAATTCTTAAATTCTTAAATTCTTAAATTCTTAAATCTTTAAATTCTTAAATTCTTAAATTCTTAAATTCTTAAATTCTTAAATTCTTAAATTCTTAAATTCTTAAATTCTTAAATTCTTAAATTCTTAAATTCTTAAATTCTTAAATTCTTAAATTCTTAAATTCTTAATTTCTTAAATTCTTAAATTCTTAAATTCTTAAATTCTTAAATTCTTAAATTCTTAAATTCTTAAATTCTTAATTTTCTTAAATTCTTCAATTGCTTTCATAAATTTCTTAAATCTTAATTTCCTTAAATTACCTTTAATCTTAAATTCTTTTAAATCATTCATTCGTAAATTCTCTAAAATTCTTAGATCTTCTTAAAATTCTTAAATTCTGTCAAATTCTTAAATTCTTAAATTCTTAAATTCTTAAATTCTTAAATTCTTAAATTCTTAAATTCTTAAATTCTTAAATTCTTAAATTCTTAAATTCTTAAATTCTTAAATTCTTAAATTCTTAAATTCTTAAATTCTTAAATTCTTAAATTCTTAAAAATTCTTCAATTCTTAAAGTTCTCAAAATTCTTAAAATTCTTACATTCTTAAAATTCTTAAAATTCTTAAAATTCTTAAATTCTTAAAATTCTTAAAATTCTTAAATTCTTAAAATTCTTAAATTCTTAAAATTCTTAAAATTCTTAAATTCTTAAAATTCTTAAATTCTTAAATGCTTATACATTTCGTTAAATTTAAAATTCTTAAATTACCTTAAATTCTCAAATTCAATTAAATTCTTTAAAATTCTTAAATTCCTTAAATTTCCCTAAAGTCTTAAATTCTTAAAATTCTTAAATTCCTTCTAATGTCCTTGAATTTTCATTTATATATTCTTAAATTCCTAAATTCCTAAATTCCTTAAATTCTTAAATTCTTATAAAAAATTCCCTTAAATTCTTTAAATAAATTCTTTAATATTCTTTTAAATTCCCCTTAAAATTCCTAAAAGTCGTCTTAAATTTCCCTTCTTAAATTCTTACAAAAATTCTTTAAAAAATTCCTTAAATTCTTAAAATTCCTACCCCTCTTTAAAAATTCTTAAATTCTTAAATAATTCCTTATATTCTTAAGTTCTTTAAAATTCCTTAAATTCTTAAATTGCTTAAATTCTTAAATTTCTTTAAACTTCCCCTTTATAAATTCTTAAATTCACTTAAAAAATTCTTCTTAAAATTCCCCCTTAAAATTCTTAAATTCCTTAATTTCTATAAAATTCCTTTTAATTTCTTATTAATTTCCTTAAATTCCCTTAAAATTCTTTAAATTCTTAAATTCTTAAAAATTCTTATAAATTCTTAAAAAATTCCTTAAATTTAAAATTTATAATTCTTAAATAATCTTAAATTTCTTAAAATTCCCTTAAATTCTTAAATCTTAAATTCTTAAATTCTTAAAAATTCTTAAATTCTTAAAATTCTTAAAAAATTTAAATTCTTAAATTCTTAAATTCTTAAATTCTTAAATTCTTAAATTCTTAAATTCTTAAATTCTTAAATTCTTAAATTCTTAAATTCTTAAATTCTTAAATTCTTAAATTCTTAAATTCTTAAATTCTTAAATTCTTAAATTCTTAAATTCTTAAATTCTTAAATTCTTAAATTATTAAATTCTTAAATTCTTAAATTCTTAAATTCTTAAATTCTTAAATTCTTAAATTCTTAAATTCTTAAATTCTTAAATTCTTAAATTCTTAAATTCTTAAATTCTTAAATTCTTAAATTCTTAAATTCTTAAATTCTTAAATTCTAATATTCTAAAATTCTAAAATTCTAAAATTCTAAAATTCTTAAATTCTTAAATTCTTAAATTCTTAAATTCTTAAATTCTTAAATTCTTAAATTCTTAAATTCTTAAATTCTTAAATTCTTAAATTCTTAAATTCTTAAATTCTTAAATTCTTAAATTCTTAAATTCTTAAATTCTTAAATTCTTAAATTCTTAAATTCTTAAATTCTTAAATTCTTAAATTCTTAAATTCTTAAATTCTTAAATTCTTAAATTCTTAAAATCTTAAAATCTTAAAATTCTTAAATTATTCAATTCTTAAATTCTTAAATTTTAAATTCTTAATATTAAATTCTTAAATTCTTAAATTCTTAAATTCTTAAATTCTTAAATTCTTAAATTCTTAAATTCTTAAATTCTTAAATTCTTAAATTCTTAAATTCTTAAATTCTTAAATTCTTAAATTCTTAAATTCTTAAATTCTTAAATTCTTAAATTCTTAAATTCTTAAATTCTTAAATTCTTAAATTCTTAAATTCTTAAATTCTTAAATTCTTAAATTCTTAAATTCTTAAATTCTTAAATTCTTAAATTCTTAAATTCTATAATTCTAAAATTCTTAAAGCCTTAAAGCCTTAAATTCTTAAATTCTTAAATTCTTAAATTCTTAAATTCTTAAAGCCTTAAATTCTTAAATTCTTAAATTCTTAAATTCTTAAATTCTTAAATTCTTAAATTCTTAAATTCTTAAATTCTTTAAATTCTATAAATTCTTAAATTCTTAAATTCTTAAATTCTTAAATTCTTAAATTCTTTAAATTCTTAAATTCTTAAATTCTTAAATTCTTAAATTCTTAAATTCTTAAATTCTTAAATTCTTAAATTCTTAAAATTCTTAAATTCGTTAAATTCTTAATTCTAAATTCTATAATTCTTAAATTTCTTAAATTCTTAAATTCTTAAATTCTTAAATTCTTAAATTCTTAAATTCTTAAATTCTTAAATTCTTAAATTCTTAAATTCTTAAATTCTTAAATTCTTAAATTCTTAAATTCTTAAATTCTTAAATTCTTAAATTCTTAAATTCTTAAATTCTTAAATTCTTAAATTCTTAAATTCTTAAATTCTTAAATTCTTAAATTCTTAAATTCTTAAATTCTTAAATTCTTAAATTCTTAAATTCTTAAATTCTTAAATTCTTAAATTCTTAAATTCTTAAATTCTTAAATTCTTAAATTCTTAAATTCTTAAATTCTTAAATTCTTAAATTCTTAAATTCTTAAATTCTTAAACTCTTAAATTCTTAAATTCTTCCATTCTTAAATTCTTAAATTCTTAAATTCTTAAATTCTTAAATTCTTAAATTCTTAAATTCTTAATTACTTAAATTCTTAAATTCTTAAATTCTTAAATTCTTAAATTCTTAAATTCTTAAATTCTTAAATTCTTAAATTCTTAAATTCTTAAATTCTTAAATTCTTAAATTCTTAAATTCTTAAATTCTTAAATTCTTAAATTCTAAAATCCTAAATTCTTAAATTCCTAAATTCTTAAATTCTTAAATTCTTAAATTCTTAAATTCTTAAATTCTTAAATTCTTAAATTCTTAAATTCTTAAATTCTTAAATTCTTAAATTCTTAAATTCTTAAATTCTTAAATTCTTAAATTCTTAAATTCTTAAATTCTTAAATTCTTAAATTCTTAAATTCTTTAATTCTATAATTCTTAAATTCTTAAATTCTTAAATTCTTAAATTCTTAAATTCTTAAATTCTTAAATTCTTAAATTCTTAAATTCTTAAATTCTTAAATTCTTAAATTCTTAAATTCTTAAATTCTTAAATTCTTAAATTCTTAAATTCTTAAATTCTTAAATTCTTAAATTCTTAAAATCTTAAATTCTAAAATTCTTAAAATCAAAAATTCTTAAATTCTTAAATTCTTAAATTCTTAAATTCTTAAATTCTTAAATTCTTAAATTCTTAAATTCTTAAATTCTTAAATTCTTAAATTCTTAAATTCTTAAATTCTTAAATTCTTAAATTCTTAAATTCTTAAAATCTTAAATTCTTAAATTCTTAAATTCTAAAATTCTAAAATTCTAAAATTCTAAAATTCTAAAATTCTAAAATTCTAAAATTCTAAAATTCTAAAATTCTAAAATTCTAAAATTCTAAAATTCTAAAATTCTTAAAATCTAAAATTCTAAAATTCTAAAATTCTAAATAAATTCTTAAAATTCTTAAATTCTTAAATTCTTAAATTCTTAAATTCTTAATTCTAAAATTCTTAAATTCTTAAATTATCAAATTCTTAAATTCTTAAATTCTTAAATTCTTAAATTCTTAAATTCTTAAATTCTTAAAATCTTAAATTCTTAAATTCTTAAATTCTTAAATTCTTAAATTCTTAAATTCTTAAATTCTTAAATTCTTAAATTCTTAAATTCTTAAATTCTTAAATTCTTAAATTCTTAAATTCTTAAATTCTTAAATTCTTAAATTCTTAAATTCTTAAATTCTTAAATTCTTAAATTCTTAAATTCTTAAATTCTTAAATTCTTAAATTCTTAAATTCTTAAATTCTTAAATTCTTAAATTCTTAAATTCTTAAATTCTTAAATTCTTAAATTCTTAAATTCTTAAATTCTTAAATTCTTAAATTCTTAAATTCTTAAATTCTTAAATACTAAAATTCTTAAATTCTTAAATTCTTAAATTCTTAAATTCTTAAATTCTTAAATTCTTAAATTCTTAAATTCTTAAATTCTTAAATTCTTAAATTCTTAAATTCTTAAATTCTTAAATTCTTAAATTCTTAAATTCTTAAATTCTTAAATTCTTAAATTCTTAAATTCTTAAATTCTTAAATTCTTAAATTCTTAAATTCTTAAATTCTTAAATTCTTAAATTCTTAAATTCTTAAATTCTTAAATTCTTAAATTCTTAAATTCTTAAATTCTTAAATTCTTAAATTCTTAAATTCTTAAATTCTTAAATTCTTAAATTCTTAAATTCTTAAATTCTTAAATTCTTAAATTCTTAAATTCTTAAATTCTTAAATTTTTAAATTCTTAAATTCTTAAATGCATTAATTCTTTAATTCTTTAATTCATTAATTCTTAAATTCTAAAATCCTAAATTCTTAAATTCTAAAATTCTTAAATTCTTAAATTCTTAAATTCTTAAATTCTTAAATTCTTAAATTCTTAAATTCTTAAATTCTTAAATTCTTAATTCTTAAATTCTTAAATTCTTAAATTCTTAAATTCTTAAATTCTTAAATTCTTAAATTCTTAAATTCTTAAATTCTTAAATTCTTAAATTCTTAAATTCTTAAATTCTTTAATTCTTAAATTCTTAAATTCTTAAATTCTTAAATTCTTAAATTCTTAAATTCTTAAATTCTTAAATTCTTAAATTCTTAAATTCTTAAATTCTTAAATTCTTAAATTCTTAAATTCTTAAATTCTTAAATTCTTAAATTCTTAAATTCTTAAATTCTTAAATTCTTAAATTCTTAAATTCTTAAAATCTAAAATTCTTAAATTCTTAAATTCTTAAATTCTTAAATTCTTAAATTCTTAAATTCTTAAATTCTTAAATTCTTAAATTCTTAAATTCTTAAATTCTTAAAATCTTAAATTCTTAAATTCTTAAATTCTTAAATTCTAAAAATTCTTAAATTCTTAAATTCTTAAATTCTTAAATTCTTAAATTCTTAAATTCTTAAATTCTTAAATTCTTAAATTCTTTAATTTTTTAAATTCTTAAATTCTTAAATTCCTAAATTCTTAAATTCTTAAATTCTTAAAATTCTTTAATTCTTATATTCTTAAATTCTTAAAATTCTTAAAATTCTTTAATTCTTATATTCTTAAATTCTTAAATTCTTAAATTCTTAAATTCTTAAATTATAAATTTCTTAAATTCTAAATTTCTTAAATTCTAAATTTCTTAAATTCTAAATTTCTTAAATTCTAAATTTCTTAAATTCTAAATTTCTTAAATTCTAAATTTCTTAAATTCTTAAATTCTTAAATTCTTAAATTCTTAAATTCTTAAATTCTTAAATTCTTAAATTCTTAAATTCTTAAATTCTTAAATTCTTAAATTCTTAAATTCTTAAATTCTTAAATTCTGAAATTCTTAAATTCTTAAATTCTTAAATTCTTAAATTCTTAAATTCTTAAATTCTTAAATTCTTAAATTCTTAAATTCTTAAATTCTTAAATTCTTAAATTCTTAAATTCTTAAATTCTTAAATTCTTAAATTCTTAAATTCTTAAATTCTTAAATTCTTAAATTCTTAAATTCTTAAATTCTTAAATTCTTAAATTCTTAAATTCTTAAATTCTTAAATTCTAAATTCTTAAATTCTTAAATTCTTAAATTCTTAAATTCTTAAATTCTTAAATTCTTAAATTCTTAAATTCTTAAATTCTTAAATTCTTAAATTCTTAAATTCTTAAATTCTTAAATTCTTAAATTCTTAAATTCTTAAATTCTTAAATTCTTAAATTTTAAATCTTAAATTCTTAAATTCTTAATTCTTAAATTCTAAATCTTTAATCTTAATTCTTAAATTCTTAAATTCTTAAATTCTTAAATTCTTAAATTCTTAAATTCTTAAATTCTTAAATTCTTAAATTCTTAAATTCTTAAATTCTTAAATTCTTAAATTCTTAAATTCTTAAATTCTTAAATTCTTAAATTCTTAATATCTTAAATGCTTAAATGCTTAATCTTAAATTCTTAAATTCTTAAATTCGTAAATTCTTAAATTCTTAAATTGTTAAATTCTTAAATTCTTAAATTCTTAAATTCTTAAATTCTTAAAATTCTTAAATTCTTAAATTCTTAAATTCTTAAATTCTTAAATTATGAAATTCTTAAATTCTTAAATTCTTAAATTCTTAAATTCTTAAATTCTTAAATTCTTAAATTCTTAAATTCTTAAATTCTGACATTCTTAAATTCTTAAATTCTTAAATTCTTAAATTCTTAAATTCTTAAATTCTTAAATTCTTAAATTCTTAAATTCTTAAATTCTAAATTCTTAAATTTTTAAATTCTTAAATTCTTAAATTCTTAAATTCTTAAATTCTTAAATTCTTAAATTCTTAAATTCTTAAATTCTTAAATTCTTAAATTCTTAAATTCTTAAATTCTTAAATTCTTAAATTCTTAAATTCTTAAATTCTTAAATTCTTAAATTCTTAAATTCTTAAATTCTTAAATTCTTAAATTCTTAAAATTCTTAAATTCTTAAATTCTTAAATTCTTAAATTCTTAAATTCTTAAATTCTTAAATTCTTAAATTCTTAAATTCTTAAATTCTTAAATTCTTAAATTCTTAAATTCTTAAATTCTTAAATTCTTAAATTCTTAAATTCTTAAATTCTTAAATTCTTAAATTCTTAAAATTCTTAAATTCTTAAATTCTTAAATTCTTAAATTCCTAAATTCTTAAATTCTTAAATTCTTAAATTCTTAAATTCTTAAATTCTTAAATTCTTAAATTCTTAAATTCTTAAATTCTTAAATTCTTAAATTCTTAAATTCTTAAATTCTTAAATTCTTAAATTCTTAAATTCTTAAATTCTTAAATTCTTAAATTCTTAAATTCTTAAATTCTTAAATTCCTAAATTCTTAAATTCTTAAATTCCTAAATTCTCAAATTCTCAAATTCTCAAATTCTTAAATTCCTAAATTCTCAAATTCTTAAATTCTCAAATTCTTAAATTCTTAAATTCTTAAATTCTTAAATTCTTAAATTCTTAAATTCTTAAATTCTTAAATTCTTAAATTCTTAAATTCTTAAATTCTTAAATTCTTAAATTCTTAAATTCTTAAATTCTTAAATTCTTAAATTCTTAAATTCTTAAATTCTTAAATTCTTAAATTCTTAAATTCTTAAATTCTTAAATTCTTAAATTCTTAAATTCTTAAATTCTTAAATTCTTAAATTCTTAAATTCTTAAATTCTTAAATTCTTAAATTCTTAAATTCTTAAATTCTTAAATTCTTAAATTCTTAAATTCTTAAATTCTTAAATTCTTAAATTCTTAAATTCTTAAATTCTTAAATTCTTAAATTCTTAAATTCTTAAATTCTTAAATTCTTAAATTCTTAAATTCTTAAATTCTTAAATTCTTAAATTCTTAAATTCTTAAATTCTTAAATTCTTAAATTCTTAAATTCTTAAATTCTTAAATTCTTAAATTCTTAAATTCTTAAATTCTTAAATTCTTAAATTCTTAAATTCTTAAATTCTTAAATTCTTAAATTCTTAAATTCTTAAATTCTTAAATTCTTAAATTCTTAAATTCTTAAATTCTTAAATTCTTAAATTCTTAAATTCTTAAATTCTTAAATTCTTAAATTCTTAAATTCTTAAATTCTTAAATTCTTAAATTCTTAAATTCTTAAATTCTTAAATTCTTAAATTCTTAAATTCTTAAATTCTTAAATTCTTAAATTCTTAAATTCTTAAATTCTTAAATTCTTAAATTCTTAAATTCTTAAATTCTTAAATTCTTAAATTCTTAAATTCTTAAATTCTTAAATTCTTAAATTCTTAAATTCTTAAATTCTTAAATTCTTAAATTCTTAAATTCTTAAATTCTTAAATTCTTAAATTCTTAAATTCTTAAATTCTTAAATTCTTAAATTCTTAAATTCTTAAATTCTTAAATTCTTAAATTCTTAAATTCTTAAATTCTTAAATTCTTAAATTCTTAAATTCTTAAATTCTTAAATTCTTAAATTCTTAAATTCTTAAATTCTTAAATTCTTAAATTCTTAAATTCTTAAATTCTTAAATTCTTAAATTCTTAAATTCTTAAATTCTTAAATTCTTAAATTCTTAAATTCTTAAATTCTTAAATTCTTAAATTCTTAAATTCTTAAATTCTTAAATTCTTAAATTCTTAAATTCTTAAATTCTTAAATTCTTAAATTCTTAAATTCTTAAATTCTTAAATTCTTAAATTCTTAAATTCTTAAATTCTTAAATTCTTAAATTCTTAAATTCTTAAATTCTTAAATTCTTAAATTCTTAAATTCTTAAATTCTTAAATTCTTAAATTCTTAAATTCTTAAATTCTTAAATTCTTAAATTCTTAAATTCTTAAATTCTTAAATTCTTAAATTCTTAAATTCTTAAATTCTTAAATTCTTAAATTCTTAAATTCTTAAATTCTTAAATTCTTAAATTCTTAAATTCTTAAATTCTTAAATTCTTAAATTCTTAAATTCTTAAATTCTTAAATTCTTAAATTCTTAAATTCTTAAATTCTTAAATTCTTAAATTCTTAAATTCTTAAATTCTTAAATTCTTAAATTCTTAAATTCTTAAATTCTTAAATTCTTAAATTCTTAAATTCTTAAATTCTTAAATTCTTAAATTCTTAAATTCTTAAATTCTTAAATTCTTAAATTCTTAAATTCTTAAATTCTTAAATTCTTAAATTCTTAAATTCTTAAATTCTTAAATTCTTAAATTCTTAAATTCTTAAATTCTTAAATTCTTAAATTCTTAAATTCTTAAATTCTTAAATTCTTAAATTCTTAAATTCTTAAATTCTTAAATTCTTAAATTCTTAAATTCTTAAATTCTTAAATTCTTAAATTCTTAAATTCTTAAATTCTTAAATTCTTAAATTCTTAAATTCTTAAATTCTTAAATTCTTAAATTCTTAAATTCTTAAATTCTTAAATTCTTAAATTCTTAAATTCTTAAATTCTTAAATTCTTAAATTCTTAAATTCTTAAATTCTTAAATTCTTAAATTCTTAAATTCTTAAATTCTTAAATTCTTAAATTCTTAAATTCTTAAATTCTTAAATTCTTAAATTCTTAAATTCTTAAATTCTTAAATTCTTAAATTCTTAAATTCTTAAATTCTTAAATTCTTAAATTCTTAAATTCTTAAATTCTTAAATTCTTAAATTCTTAAATTCTTAAATTCTTAAATTCTTAAATTCTTAAATTCTTAAATTCTTAAATTCTTAAATTCTTAAATTCTTAAATTCTTAAATTCTTAAATTCTTAAATTCTTAAATTCTTAAATTCTTAAATTCTTAAATTCTTAAATTCTTAAATTCTTAAATTCTTAAATTCTTAAATTCTTAAATTCTTAAATTCTTAAATTCTTAAATTCTTAAATTCTTAAATTCTTAAATTCTTAAATTCTTAAATTCTTAAATTCTTAAATTCTTAAATTCTTAAATTCTTAAATTCTTAAATTCTTAAATTCTTAAATTCTTAAATTCTTAAATTCTTAAATTCTTAAATTCTTAAATTCTTAAATTCTTAAATTCTTAAATTCTTAAATTCTTAAATTCTTAAATTCTTAAATTCTTAAATTCTTAAATTCTTAAATTCTTAAATTCTTAAATTCTTAAATTCTTAAATTCTTAAATTCTTAAATTCTTAAATTCTTAAATTCTTAAATTCTTAAATTCTTAAATTCTTAAATTCTTAAATTCTTAAATTCTTAAATTCTTAAATTCTTAAATTCTTAAATTCTTAAATTCTTAAATTCTTAAATTCTTAAATTCTTAAATTCTTAAATTCTTAAATTCTTAAATTCTTAAATTCTTAAATTCTTAAATTCTTAAATTCTTAAATTCTTAAATTCTTAAATTCTTAAATTCTTAAATTCTTAAATTCTTAAATTCTTAAATTCTTAAATTCTTAAATTCTTAAATTCTTAAATTCTTAAATTCTTAAATTCTTAAATTCTTAAATTCTTAAATTCTTAAATTCTTAAATTCTTAAATTCTTAAATTCTTAAATTCTTAAATTCTTAAATTCTTAAATTCTTAAATTCTTAAATTCTTAAATTCTTAAATTCTTAAATTCTTAAATTCTTAAATTCTTAAATTCTTAAATTCTTAAATTCTTAAATTCTTAAATTCTTAAATTCTTAAATTCTTAAATTCTTAAATTCTTAAATTCTTAAATTCTTAAATTCTTAAATTCTTAAATTCTTAAATTCTTAAATTCTTAAATTCTTAAATTCTTAAATTCTTAAATTCTTAAATTCTTAAATTCTTAAATTCTTAAATTCTTAAATTCTTAAATTCTTAAATTCTTAAATTCTTAAATTCTTAAATTCTTAAATTCTTAAATTCTTAAATTCTTAAATTCTTAAATTCTTAAATTCTTAAATTCTTAAATTCTTAAATTCTTAAATTCTTAAATTCTTAAATTCTTAAATTCTTAAATTCTTAAATTCTTAAATTCTTAAATTCTTAAATTCTTAAATTCTTAAATTCTTAAATTCTTAAATTCTTAAATTCTTAAATTCTTAAATTCTTAAATTCTTAAATTCTTAAATTCTTAAATTCTTAAATTCTTAAATTCTTAAATTCTTAAATTCTTAAATTCTTAAATTCTTAAATTCTTAAATTCTTAAATTCTTAAATTCTTAAATTCTTAAATTCTTAAATTCTTAAATTCTTAAATTCTTAAATTCTTAAATTCTTAAATTCTTAAATTCTTAAATTCTTAAATTCTTAAATTCTTAAATTCTTAAATTCTTAAATTCTTAAATTCTTAAATTCTTAAATTCTTAAATTCTTAAATTCTTAAATTCTTAAATTCTTAAATTCTTAAATTCTTAAATTCTTAAATTCTTAAATTCTTAAATTCTTAAATTCTTAAATTCTTAAATTCTTAAATTCTTAAATTCTTAAATTCTTAAATTCTTAAATTCTTAAATTCTTAAATTCTTAAATTCTTAAATTCTTAAATTCTTAAATTCTTAAATTCTTAAATTCTTAAATTCTTAAATTCTTAAATTCTTAAATTCTTAAATTCTTAAATTCTTAAATTCTTAAATTCTTAAATTCTTAAATTCTTAAATTCTTAAATTCTTAAATTCTTAAATTCTTAAATTCTTAAATTCTTAAATTCTTAAATTCTTAAATTCTTAAATTCTTAAATTCTTAAATTCTTAAATTCTTAAATTCTTAAATTCTTAAATTCTTAAATTCTTAAATTCTTAAATTCTTAAATTCTTAAATTCTTAAATTCTTAAATTCTTAATTCTTAAATTCTTAAATTCTTAAATTCTTAAATTCTTAAATTCTTAAATTCTTAAATTCTTAAATTCTTAAATTCTTAAATTCTTAAATTCTTAAATTCTTAAATTCTTAAATTCTTAAATTCTTAAATTCTTAAATTCTTAAATTCTTAAATTCTTAAATTCTTAAATTCTTAAATTCTTAAATTCTTAAATTCTTAAATTCTTAAATTCTTAAATTCTTAAATTCTTAAATTCTTAAATTCTTAGAAGAAAATATTTCAAATATTTTAAATGCAATCTGTTTCGGAATTAAATTTTAGTGAGGAATTTGAAATACAATCTGTATTAAAATTCATAGATTTTGAATTTTTAGAATTTGTAAATCTAAAATTAAAGTATATGAAATTTTAGATTTTGAGCTTCTTCCTCCCCTGTCGATTCAGAATTGTGTTGTTGTTCGAACACTCAGTGCTCAAACTCAACCCAATTACGAGTCATCTCTGCGATACGGCTTTACGCAGTAGGCCTGGCCGATTTAACGCTTGTGATGTTTCAATGTATTTCGATGCAATGGCGCACTACAAATGTTAATAAATGACAAGAAGAGTGCTAGGCGTCATCTAACCTAAGGCACTCTCCAGGATCCCTTCGAAAGATTGGCTGCGCTAGGGTCTGATTAGATTAGATTAGATTAGATTAGAAATAACATTTCTTGAATGTTGGTCGCGATTTTTTTTATATGGCGCGGATTGAGGTTTCGGTCGGCGCGGATTTTTTTTCGACTTTCCCGTAACAACCCTGAATTTACAGAGTTATATAAACTTTCATACTAAGTAGTTAGTAAACTTTATATTCAATCCAAATTATTTGTTTTAATCAGTCAAGAATGCCTATTTGGAGTTGGGACACTGGATTGATGGTGATTTGTCAACAAATAACTGTATTTGTGTTAATTTTTCGAAAGCTGTACAAACTTTTGTGCACCTTTTTTGATTTTTGTGATATAACTTTTTATAGAAATCATCTTTTCATGAGCTATTTGTAGCAAAATGTTCGTCATGAGTTTCAGAACAAAACATTCAACCATTTTCATCGGCCCGATGAAATTCCCCTAACCCCCATTCCAAACCTCCCAAAAATATTCCGTTCACTTTTAAGAGTCGCATGCGTTCCCTGCACTTTTGCCACTCACAGCAAAAAATCCGATGGTAAAATCGCATGCAAAAGCATGCACATCACCTTTGTGAGCAAAAGCATGTAATATTGTATGAGAAAACGTGTACACAAAAAGCATGTACGAATGAAAAAAAAAAATATGCGCACCCCCAAAAATAACATCAATCTAGTGAGAGTCATATCCAGATTATCAAGTCCGCGCCTCAACCATCTCGGCTATCCCACCGTGTTGTTATAGGTGCGTTCAACGCCGATGTACCAGTAGGTTTACCGTACGTCGTATGCTGTATTAACTGTATACGATGTATGGGGAACTTGCAGCTACATCGGTGTTGATCCAGACAACTTCACAGTCAGCCGAGATGGTTGGGGCGAGGACTTGGTAATCTGGATATGACTCTCACCAGATCGATGTTATTTTTGGGGGTGTGCATAATATCATTTAAGTCATCCGTACATGCTTTTCCCGAGCATGGGTAAATAACAAGGGAAATGCGTAATAATACCTTTCTCTGGTATCAATACCAAATTTTGGTATTCCTGGACCCTTTAAAATTTGTCTTGAGGATTATGCAAGAGCAAAATGTGGGATCATACCAATTTAAGGTATTGTTTTGATATTGAAAAATTGCAGAATTTGTCAATGGTCGAACACCACATATTGGTCTTCTTTTGGTATTACAGTGTTTTATCAAATTCCTCTGAAACTATGGGAAAATTTTGACCAATTTTGACAAAATAATTAATTTTGCACTAAAATGATGTCTCAAAGCGAATGCTTTCATTGAAAACCGGAAATTTCAAACTTGATTTTAAACATTTTTGATATACCCCCTAAAGAAATGACTTGAAATTGTGGAAAATTTTCTAAGTCAGGATGGAACATTTTGGTATTATTTTGGTATTAAAGTGTTTTATCAAATTCCTCTGAAACTATGGGAAAATTTTGACCAATTTTGACAAAATAATTAATTTTGCACTAAAATGATGTCTCAAAGCGAATGCTTTCATTGAAAACCGGAAATTTCAAACTTGATTTTAAACATTTTTGATATGCCCCCTAAAGAAATGACTTGAAATTGTGGAAAATTTTCTAAGTCAGGATGGCACATTTTGGTATTATTTTGGTATTAAAGTGTTTTATCAAATTCTTCTGAAACTATGGGAAAATTTTGACCAATTTTGACAAAATAATTAATTTTGCACTAAAATTATGTCTCAAAGCGAATGCTTTCATTGAAAACCGGAAATTTCGAAATTGATTTTAAATTTTTTTGATATACTCCCTACAGAAATGACTTGAAATTGTGGAAAATTTTCTAAGTCAGGATGGCACATTTTGGTATTATTTTGGTATTGAAAGGTTTGATCAATTTTCTCTGAAACTTTGGGATTTTTATTTACCAATTTGGACAAGATAATAAATTTTGCGCTAAAATGACTTGAAAAAAAACCAAATACTTTGAAAAACGAGTCAATCGAAAGATTATTGATTTTTGATGAATTTCAATCCAGTTTTATTTTAATAACACTTATTTTTCAATCTTGTTATTTTTCAGAATCTTCAAGAACTTCATGCACAGGCCGTTCATCAATGACAAATGCATTCGGTGTGGTGAAGAATATCACTAAGAACAACATGGAATCATCAGGTGAGTAGATTTGGCTGTTGCGTATGGATCATTTCCGTTTTTTCACTAACTGCAACTGCTGCACTAAAAATGGTATGAAAATACCAAATTTTGGTATTACTTGTGCAAATATCAGCGACCAAAATGTGATCTTGGTTGCCCAGTAATAGATGGTAAAATACCATCAAATCATACCAAAATCATGTATGTGCAAGACCACAGGAATACCAAAATCTGATTTTCAAGGGCGCGGGAATACCTAAAAATAAAACCGTGGTAATACCATGTTCAGGTATTCGAGCAATGTTCAAAAATCCAGAAGACCTCAACTTGGTATTGAAATGGTTTTATGTTGTGGTATTATTTTACCTTTGGAATATCATGGTTTGGTATTGTTGTGCCCTTCCACATACTAGACTTTGGTATGATTTCATGGTGTTTTACCATCTATTACTGGGCAACCAATGGCACATTTTGGTCGCTGTTATTTGCCCAAGTAATACCAAAATTTGGTATTCCCGTGTTATTTACCCCTGCTCGGGTTTGTGTACACGTTTTCTCATATAATATTACATGCTTTTGCTCACAAAGGTGATGTGCATGCTTTTGCATGCGATTTTACTCAGATATTTTTTGCTGTGTATACACTATAGTGAACAACAAAAACATCCCCTCCCAAATCCCCACGGGACTGTATGGTCGTAGCCTTAGAGCATAGTGTGGAAATTTACTTTCTTAGATATTTTTGGATGTACCGGGCAGCAATCAATTTGTCTAAGAATATTGAATTGACCATTGTGGCACCCCCTACAGCGTGGTGCAGACCCGTTATGCTATGTGCTATGCTATATAAAAATTATAAGAATTAAATTGAAACATGAAGAACGTTCTTATAATATGTTAAAATTTGATCTCAAGTTTATTGTTCTCATTCAGACAGTAAATTAATTTATTTAATACTTCATGAACAGCCTTAAGGGCCGGTCATAAAACTATTTTGAAAAGCCGTCACGGGCCGGATGAAATGGCTTCACGGGCCGGATCCGGCCGACGTTGGACAAGCCTGCCTACGAAAATCATATGTTTTCAAGGAAAACATCATGTTTTTGTGTTGTTTACTTTAAACTTTAAACTTTAATTAACAAAAGTTATACTAAAAAGTATTAAAATTTTGTAAAATCCATATATTTATACCAAATAATTTTATATTATTGATTTAATGAAATTAAAACTCAATAAATATGCCAAAAGTTGCATCTATTTCATGTTTTGAAAGATTTCCATAGATTTAAAAAGTTCATTGAAGAAAAATCAAAGTGTCTCATTGTTATCCATGGGCAGAAAGGACCCAGTTAACTCAATCCGAATTTTGAAACGGAATCTAACTATCTAATCGAACACGGAACCGGTGGTTGCGTTTGAAACGGAATTTGTGTACGATTCTATTTAGATTCCGTTTCAGAATTCGGATTGATTTGACTGGGGAGTGGGGAACAATGAGATAGCCCTGGATTCTGGGTATATTCGGAATTTTGGTCAAACCACAGAGAACAGATGTACATCTTGGTTCTAACATGTGTGTAAACCGTGTAAACTAATAAAAATGCGTTGCATACAATCTTGCATCAAAGAAATTAGAGTGTGCAGGATACGCTTGGCGGCGCCACCGTCGCGGCTGAGAATACTTGACTTAACAATTAAAAAGGCTCAATAATTTCGAAAGAAAATAAATGTTAATCTCGTTTAAATATAAAATTCACTTCTGTATAATTCCAGTTGACTAAAAATAATGCAAAAATGCATAACCATTAACGAAAACATCACAGAAAATTCATTCAAAAATTATTTTTCAAGCGACAGCTTAAAATAGTCCCTTTACACATGTTATGTCCGATTTCGTTTTGTTTACCTTCTTTGGCGCGTAAAATTACAACCCTCTGATGAAGGGCAGTCAGACATTGGTCTGATGTCGTTCGTACGGAATGTATTATGCATTGATTAGATGGTCCAACGTTCTGCTACTGTAGGCCATCATGATTTTGGAAGTGGCGCTATCTAGGCGGATGGTGCATACCCTAGCTCTTTTCAACGTATTTTGGTTTGAATTTTTACACACGTTTTTCAATGCTGTTTGTTCAATGATATACATCTGTTTTCTGTGGTCAAACCTAATGAAAGGACATTGAAGCCCAACTTACATATTTCAGGGTGTAATATTATATAGAATTTCATAAAATAATGCAACATTTTTTTACACCCAGGCCTTTTACACGCAGCTGGATTACTACTTTATATGCTGTGTATATATGGGTGAATTAACCATCGGCGTAGCATCAGATAGCTTCACTGAACCACGATGGATACTCTGGGGTACGTTGGATTGTTATAGGTCTTTCATGAATCATACACGCAGAAAAATCGGGCATATTTTAATCAACAAACCCGTTTTGTTGATTTGAAAATTTGTTGAAAATCATGATTTTTGTTGAATCAACGCTGAACGTCAAAGCAGATTTTTCAAAACAACAAAAGACTTTTGTGGAATTCAGAAAATCAAGGTTTGTTTCAACGCATTTTTCTTGTTGATTATATTCAACAAAAAAATTGTTGATTCAAACCTCGTACAGGCTGATTCTACAAAACATTTTTCTGTTTATTAAACCAGCGTTCATCAACCTGGGGTACAATGGTGGTTATGTTACCAATTTCTAATAATGGAAATAATTGTGGACTTGTGATATAAGATGATTTAACAAGATTTTTGATTGTAGCTCCCATGGAAAACCAAGAAGGTACTACTGTTGCTAGAACTTTTGTTGAAAACTTTGTTTGTCAATTTGGTGCTCAAAACCCCCTCTTCCCTCAGAACGTGACGTACTTAATGGATGACGCCTAATGGACGTCCCCTTAAGAATTAAATCGAAATAATGTAATATAATATTGCCCAGTCTTGATATGGTCCCAAAACCTTAACTCAACATTCAAACAGTATTGAATTTGACTTCTATCAATTCTCAATGTATCGAGGTGGAGTACGAAAGTGAGGAGTCGGACGATGAGTGCGTTAAATACGTGTTTGCTGCCGAACCTGACTGCGGAGAGAAAGTGATTTGTGAAGTGGGCGGATTGAAGATTGAGTGGGTGGTGGACTCCGGTGCCGAAGTTAATGTGATTAACCGGGGTACGTGGGAGCATTTCAAGAAAAACAAAGTGCGCGTTAAGTCCCAGACGACCGAGGTGAAGAAGTCACTGAAACGTACGATGGCCACGCCCTCAACGTAGCAGGAGTATTTTCGACCGACGTGGCAACCAAGCAGAAGGTAGCGGAAGCGCAGATCTACGTTGTAGAGAACGGGACGTGCTGCCTGCTTGGTCGTAAGACAGCGACAGACTTGGGCATTCTGAACATCAACACGGCTGTATGGGCCGTCCAAGGAGCTGACGAACGAATCGGCAAAATCAAAGGTGTCGTCGCGAGAAACCAGGTCAACCCCGAGGCGAAGCCAGTGCAGCAGACACAGTGCCACGTACCCGAGCAGGGGTAAATAACACGGGAATACCAAATTTTGGTATTACTTGGGCAAATAACAGCGACCAAAATGTGCCCTTGGTTGCCCAGTAATAGATGGTAAAATACCATGAAATCATACCAAAAGCTTGTATGTGAAAGGGCACAACAATACCATACCATGTTATTCCAAAGGTAAAATAATACCACAAAATAAAATCATTTCAATACCAAGTTGAGGTCTTCTGGATTTTTGAACATTGCTTGAATACCAAAACTTGTCATGGTTTTAATTTTAGGTATTCCCGCGCCCTTGGAAAATCATATTTTGGTATTCCTGTGGTCTTCCACAAACATGATATTGGTATGATTTCATGGTATTTTACCATCTATTACTGGGCAACCAAGAGCACATTTTGGTCGCTGGTATTTGCACAAGTAATACCAAAATTTGCTATTTTCATACCATTTTTAGTGCAGCAGTTGCAGTTAGTGAAAAAAACGTAAATGATCCTTATGCAACAACCAAATCTACTCACCTGATGATTCCATGTTGTTTTTAGTGATATTCTTCACCACACCGAATGCATTTGTCATTGATGAACGGCTGTACTTGAAGTTCTTGAAGCTTCTGAAAAATAACAAGATTGAAAAATAAGTATTATTAAAATGAAACTGGATTGATATTCACCAAAATTCAATAATCTGTTGATTGACTCGTTTTTCAAAGTATTTGGTTATCCCAACTTAGAAAAATTTCAACGTTTTTGAAAAAAATATTAGTGGGTATATCCCAAAAAAAAAATTAAATTAGCTTTAACATTTTTGGGTTTCAAGTCAAGTTAGCGCAAAATTAATTATCTCGTCAAAAATTTAAAAAAATCCATAGTTTCAGAGAAAATTGATGAAACCTTTAAATACCAAAATAATACCAAAATGTGGCATCCTGACTTAGAATTTTTTCCACAATGTCAAGTCATTTCTGTAGGGGGTATATCAAAAATGTTTAAAATCAAGTTTGAAATTTCCGGTTTTCAATGAAAGCATTCGCTTTGAGACATCATTTTAGCGCAAAATTAATTATTTTGTCAAAATTGGTCAAAATTTTCCCATAGTTTCAGAGGAAATTGATAAAACACCTTAATACCAAAATAATACCAAAATGTGCCATCCTGACTTAGAAAATTTTCCACAATTTCAAGTCATTTCTGTAGGGGGTACATCAAAAATGTTTAAAATCAAGTTTTAAATTTCCGGTTTTCAATGAAAGCATTCGCTTTGAGACCTCGTTTTAGCGCAAAATTAATTATTTTGTCAAAATTGGTCAAAATTTTCCCATAGTTTGAGAGGAATTTGATAAAACACTTTAATACCAAAATAATACCAAAATGTGCCATCCTGACTTAGAAAATTTTCCACAATTTCAAGTCATTTCTGTAGGGGGTATATCAAAAATGTTTAAAATCAAGTTTGAAATTTTCGGTTTTCAATGAAAGCATTCGCTTTTAGACATCATTTTAGCGCAAAATTAATTATTTTGTCAAAATTGGTCAACATTTTCCCATAGTTTCAGAGGAAATTGATAAAACACCTTAATACCAAAATAATACCAAAATGTGCCATCCTGACTTAGAAAATTTTCCACAATTTTGAGTCATTTCTGTAGGGGGTATATCAAAAATGTTTAAAATCAAGTTTGAAATTTCCGGTTTTCAATGAAAGCATTCGCTTTGAGACATCATTTTAGCGCAAAATTAATTATTTTGTCAAAATTGGTCAAAATTTTCCCATAGTTTCAGAGGAATTTGATAAAACACTTTAATACTAAAATAATACCAAAATGTGCCATCCTGACTTAGAAAATTTTCCACAATTTTAAGTCATTTCTGTAGGGGGTATATCAAAAATGTTTAAAATCAAGTTTTAAATTTCCGGTTTTCAATGAAAGCATTCGCTTTGAGAAATCATTTTAGCGCAAAATTAATTATTTTGTCAAAATTGGTCAAAATTTTCCCATAGTTTCAGAGGAATTTGGTAAAACACTTTAATACCAAAATAATACCAAAATGTGGTGTTCGACCATTGACAAATTCTGCAATTTTGCAATATCAAAACAATACCTGAAATTGGTATGATACCACATTTTGCTCTTGCATAATCCTTAAGACAAATTTTTAAGGGTCCAGGAATACCAAAATTTGGTATTGATACCAGAGAAAGGTATTATTACGCATTTCCCTTGTTATTTACCCATGCTCGGGTACCAATACCATTGCGAGAGAGAACCGAGAAGGAGATCCAAAGATTGCTGAGCCAGGAAGTAATCGAGGAAACTCCACGGGACTCGCCGTGGATTTCAAGGTTGGTCGTCAGACCCAAGGTAGGAGAACCTTCCGCGGTGCGACTCTGCGTCGACATGCGAGACGCCAACCAAGCCATTGTACCGCAGCAATACCCGCTGCCGACATTCAACAGCATCGTGCCACACCTCCACAACTGTAAGTGGTTCTCCAAGATCGATCTAAACAAAGCCTTCCACCAAGTCGTCCTAGCGGAGGACTCCCGAGAGATCACGACGTTTGCTGCTCACAATGGTTATTTCCGGTACAAGAGGTTGATGTTTGGGCTGAGCTGTGCGTCCGAGGTATTTCAAGGCATTATTGAGCGGATGTTTGACAGGATTGCCTGGCGTTAAAGCGTTCATCGACGACATTCTCGTTTTCGCGGCCACGAAAAAGGAACACGACGAAATCCTTCGAGCAGTCCTCGACAGACTCAAGTGCTGTGGCGTGACGATCAACAGTCGCAAGTGTGAGTTCGGGAAAAACGAGGTTGTCTTCATGGGTCACAGACTGTCATCAGAAGGAATCAGCCCTACCGAGGACAAAGTGGAGACCATCAAGCGCTGCCGTGACTCGCAAACCTCGGAAGAATTGCGCAGCTTTCTCGGGCTGGTCAACTACCTGGGAAAGTTTATTCCCGACCTGGCCACCCTAACTACACCGCTGCGTTCGCTTCTGCGGAAGCAGGCACGGTTCACGTGGGGCAAGGAGCAGAAGGCAGCGTTCAGCAAGATCAAGGCCCAAAGAACCTGGGATTCTACTCGCCGCTCGACAAGACAATCGTCATCGCCGACGCCAGTCCAACTGGCCTGGCAGTGCTGCTGCAGGAGAAGGACAACATCAAGCGGTCATCTGCTACATAAGCAAGGGACTCTCAGACACCGAGCAGAATTACGCGCAAAATGAAAAGGAAGCCCTTGCCTTGGTGTGGTCCGTGGAGCGGCTAGAGATGTATCTCAGAGGGCTGCGGTTCTACCTGTTAACAGACCATCAACCGCTCAAAGTTCTGTTCGGTACCAAGCAGAAACCCTGCAGACGGATCGAAAGATGTGCGCTACGGTTGCAATCCTTCCGGTTCAGAATCGTGCACATCGCTGGAAAAGCAAACATTGCCGACCCTCTGTCACGGCTGCCCGAATTCCAGGAGTGCACTACGTACGACGAGTACGGAGAATCCTTGCTGTTGGCGATCGTGGAAACGGCAAGGCTGGAAGCGCTTACGATGGGAGACATCGTGAACTATACTCTGAAGGACGAAGAATTAGTAGCTGTTAAGAAAGCGTTGATTTCCGGTCAGTGGACTGATGCGATCAAGCGCTACGTGCCCTTCAGAAACGAGCTGATGGCAGTGAACGAGATAATAGTCAGAGGAGAGCGGTTGGTGATCCCAAAGAACCTCCGGAAGAAAGTCTTGGAGATCGCGCATATCGGACACCCTGGAATCGAACGTACCAAACAGCGTCTGCGAGCTAAAGTATGGTGGCCAAACCTGGACAAAGAAACTCTAGTACGTTCATGCCTAGACTGCCAGATCGTCGGACAACCTGGACCAGCGGAACCTCTCAAAATACGTGAACTGCCACAAGGACCCTATCTCAGCATGGACATGCTGGGACCCCTGCCATCAGGTGAATCACTTTTGGTTGTGATAGATCTGTACAGCCCTTTCCGTGTCGTTGAGGTTCTCCGACAAACAACAACGACTGATATCCTGAAGAAGCTCAAACCGCTGTTCATGAGGCTCGGTTTCCCGGATACGCTGTTGACGGACAACGCAACGAACTTCTCAAGCCGAGAGATGATGGAGTTCTGCAACCTGTACGGTAGCCCGGGTCAAAAAAAAATAAAATTGCTCAAATCAAAAAGTATATGAGATTGCCCGAAAGAGTACTCAAAATGGGGCCTCCAGCCCAAATTTCAGCCCATTTGGTTGAAAATTGGCTTGCCTTGAGCAGGAACAAGTTCAAATGGGAATTAACCCGTAAAACTTGAGCAATTGGGTACATTGCTCTGTACAAGTCTGTCGTTGAAATTTCACGACTTTTGCATAAAATAGGGTCCAAGGGGATGGTCTGGGAAACAATTCCTCTGAAGGGTGCAAGATGATCCGAGGCCTCTAATCTTGCCTAGAAGCAGATTCATTCCGGCGTCGCCGAAATTCTCATGGTCCCAGCAAAATGTACAGGAGCAGTTCTCTACGGAATCGGTCTTTTTGTATTTTTTAATCCGGCTGAAACTTTTTTGGTGCCTTTGGTATGCCCAAAGAAGCCATTTTGCATCATTAGTTTGTCCATATAATTTTCCATACAAATTTGGCAGTTTTCCATACAAAAATGATATGTGAAAATTCAAAAATCTGTATCTTTTGAAGGAATTTTTTGATAGATTTGGTGTCTTCGGCAAAGTTGTAGGTATGGATATGGACTACACTGAAAAAAATGATACACGGTAAAAAAAAATGGTGATTTTTAATTTAACTTTTTGTCACTAAAACTTGATTTGCAAAAAAACACTATTTTAATTTTTTTTTTTTATATGTTTTAGAGGACATAAAATGCCAACTTTTCAGAAATTTCCAGAATGGGCAAAAAATCTTTGACCGAGTTATGATTTTTTGAATCAATACAGATTTTTTCAAAAAATCGAAATATTGGTCGCAAAAATTTTTCAAATTCATTTTTCGATGTAAAATCGAATTTGCATTCGCATTCGCATTCGCATTCGCATGGAGATGGTGATCTTAGCGGGTTGCAGACTGGATTTCTTCATGTATATGTGATGATTGTCCAGCCCAGGTTGCTTAGAAAATGATTAAAGGGAATTAAAACCAATTCTACCCGAACAAGACAGGCAGCACCATGAAAGCCATCCATTGCCGGCCGCTCCCATCTCCACCATTCACCGGGAGAGGAAAAAGGATTCGGAGCACGGGAAATGTTGATGCTTGACTTACTAAGAAAAAGGTAGCGAAACCGCAGGCTCTTTTTCCCAACCCTATTGTGGAACTCGATCAAATTGACCGTTTGACCAAATTTAATTGAATTTAAACAACAGGGCTGCGTAAGTGTCGCGTGGAGTTGGTAGTTGTGGAAGGTAAAGGTCTGGGAGTCGCCCTAAGCAAGCGATACGACCAGTGGCATAAATCAGGTTAACGGATAAACTATTATTCTCAAGGCAAGCAATCGGATGCTGCTGTTGAGACATTTCCCGTTTAGTGAATGTGCGGAATTAATATTTTAACGATTGAAGGTTTATTCTAAAGCAACTAAATGTTGCTATCGAATCAGTTTCTATTTAGTTTGTTGTTAGTATTTTTAAATGTTTAATCCCGACGCGAATAATTGTTTATGATCCAATATTAGACAGCCGGCTGTGGAAATAAAGGATCTTATAAATAAATCAATTCTGTTGACAAAGTCATAACGACAATTGCAAATTCCGTTCATGATGACTAAAGAAAGTATATAGAAAAATCGAAATTGCGAAACCTACAGAATCTAATCTGTACACGATTCTTGAATAGAACATGAAAATTTTTAAAGAAAATTTAGACTAATAATCCAACAGGAGATATTGCTGTAAACGCGCGATTCATGTGTATCCTGATTCATTTTGAAGAATTCTGCCGGTGCTAGAAAACAGCACATTTTGTATTTGTATCACGCAAGTAATCACACACACACACACACACACACACACACACACACACACACACACACACACACACACACACACACACCATGCATTAACACGGAACAAACTCACCGGAGTCATCCTTCATTGGCCGATTTATCAAATCCACAAGAGCAGCTGCATATTTTTTCTTACTTTGCACAGATGTCCAAACAAATGATTCGTACTCGAAAAACGAACGCGAAAGTTTCTTTTGCATTAAATTTCTTATTTTGTTCACTTTTTCTCATTGCTAGCTTGTACAAACATAACAGTTCGAATGTACAGATATTCAAAAACACGAGCTGGCATCCCTGACCTAAAAGCTCTCCTGTAACGCACGACGACCCTTTTGACGTTTATCGCCGAGGAACAGCAGAAAACGAAATCGCACAAAAGCTCCCCGCTGCCTCCCGAATGAAAACAAAAACAAACTAAACCGCGTTGGACCGGTCACGCAAAATTCGATTTTTCCTTCAATAAACCACGATATTTGTTTTAAAACCACTCTATTCCACTACTATACGTAGTTATAAAAGTTTTAGAACACAATTAAGCTACAATAAGACACAATTATCACGTCAAATAACAGAAAACAACGGAGCGCGAGCAAAAGCGAACTTCCACACAAAAAGCTTTCCAAGCTCCCTCGATGAATGGTCTCCGTTTGGGAGTGGCGCTTAAGCCATTCGTTTAATTACGCCAATGCGATCCGACCGACCGCCTCCGGTTACAAACTTCATGTTTTTTCATTGGCAAGTCTCAAAACACATTCACGAGTCTGTAATTGGCCAGGGGTTTTCGATGTAAAATCGAATTTGCAATCAAAAAGTACTTTAGTGAATTTTTGGTAAAGTGCACCGTTTTCAAGTTATATCCTTTTTTAGGTAACTTTTTTGAAAATAGCCGCAGTATTTCATTTTTTAAAAATAGTGCCCATGTTTGTCCACTGTTGAAAAAAATATTTTTGAAAAGCTGAGAAAATTCTCTATATTTTGCTTTTTCGGACTTTGTTGATACGACCCTTAGTTGCTGAGATATTGCCACGCAAAGGTTAAAAATCAGGAAAATTGATGTTTTCTAAGTCTCACCCAAACAACCCACCATTTTCTAATGTCGATATCTCAGCAACTACAGGTCCGATTTACAATGTTAAAACATGAAACATTCGTGAAATTTTCCGATCTCTTCGAAAAAAATATTTTCAAAAATTTTAAATCAAGACTTACATTTCAAAAGGGCGTAATATTGAATGTTTGGCCCATTTGAAATGTTAGTCTTGATTTAAAATTCTTGAAAATATTTTTTTCGAAAAGATCGGAAAATTTCACGAATGTTTTACAGTATGTAAAAAAGTATTTACACCCCTTGGGCACTATGCACATTTTGTGATGAAACATGTAAACAATTTAATGTTGACATAAACCTAGTACTACGTTTTGTTCAGAAACTCATGCCGAACATTTTGCTGCAAAAAGCTCATGTCAACAAATAACTTTATTTATGTTAATTTTTCGAAAGGTGTACAAACTTGTTTTGCACCTTTTTTATTTTTGTAATAGTATTTGTTATATAACTTTTTATAGAAAACATCTTTTCATGAGCTTTTTGCAGCAAAATGTTCGGCATGAGTTTCTGTACAAAACGTAGTACTAGGTTTATGTCAACATTAAATTGTTTACATGTTTCATCACAAAATGTGCATAGTGCCCAAGGGGTGTAAATACTTTTTTTACATACTGTATGTTTTAACATCGTAAATCGGACCTATAGTTGCTGAGATATCGACATTAGAAAATGGTGGGTTGTTTGGGTGAGACTTAGAAAACATCAATTTTCCTGTTTTTTAACCTTTGCGTGGCAATATCTCAGCAACTAAGGGTTGTATCAACAAAGTCCGAAAAAGAAAAATATTGAGAATTTTCTCAGCTTTTCAAAAATATTTTTTTCAACAGTGGGCAAACATGGGCACTATTTTTAAAAAATGAAAAACTGCGACTATTTTCAAAAAAGTTACCTAAAAAAGGTTATAACTTGAAAACGGTGCACTTTATAAAAAATTCACTAAAGTACTTTTTGATTGCAAATTCGATTTTACATCGAAAAATGAATTTAAAAATTTTTTGCGACCAATATTTCGATATTTTGAAAACATCTATATTGATTCAAAAAATCATAACTCGGTCAAAGATTTTTTGCCCATTCTGGGAATTTCTGAAAAGTTGGCATTTTATGTCCTCTAAAACATATCAAAAAAAAAATTAAAATAGTGTTTTTTTGCAAATCAAGTTTTAGTGACAAAAAGTTAAATTAAAAATCACCAAAAAAATTTTTACCGTGCATCATTTTTTTTCAGTGTAGTCCATATCCATACCTACAACTTTGCCGAAGACACCAAATCGATCAAAAAATTCCTTCAAAAGATACAGATTTTTGAATTTTCACATATCATTTTTGTATGGACAGCTGCCAAATTTGTATGGAAAATTATATGGACAAACTAATGATGCAAAATGGCTTCTTTGGGCATACCGAAGGCACCAAAAAAGTTTCAGCCGGATTAAAAAATACAAAAAAAATCGAATGACCGAAATCTCAGAGAATTGCTCATATCTCAAAACAAACCTGCTATTTTATTTGAAAATTATAATAAACATGCCAGGAACGCAGCGCAGCAGATAGCAAACGAAAACGACGACGACGACAAAAGTCCAAGCAGAGAAACAGCGCGCGCTTGTTGGTAAGCAGGCAGGCAGGCAGCCAGGCAGCCAGGAAGGCAAGCAAACTCGTGAGAGAGTTTGAACCTGAGAGAGAGCACGTGCGTGTACGAATTGGAATTAAACATCGTTGTTAGGTAGCCCCTTACAGCTGGCCGCGCAAAAATGGTCAGTTTTGGGCGCTAATAACTTCGCGGGAAAAATCCTAAAAATATGGTGTCTTCGGGAAAGTTGTTCTAAATATAATGAAGGTTCTACATTTGAGAAATGGTAAGGATCGGATAACTATGGCGCCTTCCACAGGTAAAAAAGTAAAACAGTTGCTTTTCTCCATACATTTTGACGATTTTTCCCATACAAACTTTAAGCGATTGGAGGGAGGGGTTCCCGTGGTCAAATTTGGAATTTAGCCTAGTGATGGGCCAATCTTTGATTTCAGGGGGTAGCCCCAAAAAAGTCCAGATTTGGACCACCCTAGTATACCACTTTAAAAAAAAATCCGTTTTTTTGTAACACATATTTTGATTCATTAAATTCTCTTGATAATCATCGTTTTTCTTTAGTAATTCATCAATCATATCAATTCAATAGTTTTTTTTCATATAATTTTTATTTTGTTCAATATACGTGTTTAAAGTAAATATTTTCATTCATTGTAGTCTTTTGGTATTAATCGTTTATACTACTACATACTATGTCATTCATTGCATAAATCGCTTATTTTTTTACTTTATTTTAACTGTACTGTAATTGTCATTTAAAAATATTTTTCTTGTACTGGAGCATTTAATTTTAAAATATGTTTGTTAGATCGGATTTTGTGTAAAAAAATACGAATTGAATCATGTATCAAAAACCGCGTGTTTTATCTTCACTCGCTACTTTATGAATGACATTTCGATTTCCTTGTTCAAGATGGTTTTATGGGTTTTATAGGTGAAGCAAAAGTCCCTACACGCTAAACAGAATTGTGGAATACAACATTCTCTCCTTTCTCAGGTTGTCCTTTTAGTATCCGCCCTGTCCAAGCTCCAGATCGTAACCATCGAATCTTAGCGGTCGCCGAATGGTTTGCTGTGGTCTGCCCGCGGCTTCTCGTTGTGTTGTCGTGACCGCAACAGGCGCCAACGGTTCCGTTGTGGCCCACGTTGGTTCGGCGTCGTCATCTTCGATTTCTTCGTGGGTTGTTGGGTGAGCCGGAATCTTCTTAACGTGAGACGAATTTCGTCTGTACCGGATCCCGTCAGGTGTTTCAACGACCACGCTGTTTCCTTTCTTCTTGATCACTGTCCCCGGTCCCGGCATGAATGGCGTGGATAACTTGTTCTGCTTCGTCTGGTTCTTCATCAGCACCACATCTCCCTCGGCTGCTGTGTCTTCGCGCACGTTGTGTCGCTTGTCGTAGTATTCTTTGGCTACTGTTCGATACGATTGATCCCTGTCCCGTATTTCTCCATCCTCGACAACGTCCCTGGCGCCGAACTGCGGGATCCAGTCTTTGAACTTCCTCCCGAAAGCAAATTCAGCCGTAGAGCGGCCTGTTGCTGGATGTGGTGTCAGAGAGTAGACATAGTTTGCCTCCTCTAGTACGGGCCAGTACGGAGTCGAGTACCGCAGTGAGATACCGTACAGTAGCCCGGGTCAAAAAAAATAAAATTGCTCAAATCAAAAAGTATATGAGATTGCCCGAAAGAATACTCAAAATGGGGCCTCCAGCTCAAATTTCAGTCCATTTGGTTGAAAATTGGCTTGCCTTGAGCAGGAACAAGTTTAAATGGGAATTAACCCGTAAAACTTGAGCAATTGGGTACATTGCTCTGTACAAGTCTGTCGTTGAAATTTCACGACTTTTGCATACCATGGGGTCCAAGGGGATGGTCTGGGAAACAATTCCTCTGAAGGGTGCAAGATGATCCGAGGCCTCTAATCTTGCCTAGAAGCAGATTCATTCCGGCGTTGCCGAAATTCTCATGGTCCCAGCAAAATGTACAGGGATAAATCAAAGCACACTAAGAAGGCTGCCTCGATCAGAGGACGCTACATGTCAATCAGCCACCGCATGGCAGGAGGGTTTCTCCAATTTTCGCTTTAAAAGTTGTTCTGTCAATGTTATAACATTTTATTTAGTCAGATATTTGTGCAAAAACACTTCATAAACGTCAAATATCATTTTAAACTCCATTTTCCACGTATCCTCTTGCCACGTGGTGGCAGATTGACATGTGGCGTCCTCTGATCGAGGCATTTGGTGTCTTCGGCAAAGTTGTAGGTATGGATATGGACTACAGTGAAAAAAAAATGATACACGGTAAAAAAATTTTTGGTGATTTTTAATTTAACTTTTTGTCACTAAAACTTGATTTGCAAAAAAACACTATTTTTAATTTTTTTTATTTTTTGATATGTTTTAGAGGACATAAAATGCCAACTTTTCAGAAATTTCCAGAATGGGCAAAAAATCTTTGACCGAGTTATGATTTTTTGAATCAATATAGATGTTTTCAAAAAATCGAAATATTGGTCGCAAAAATTTTTCAAATTCATTTTTCGATGTAAAATCGAATTTGCAATCAAAAAGTACTTTAGTGAATTTTTTATAAAGTGCACCGTTTTCAAGTTATAACCTTTTTTAGGTAACTTTTTTGAAAATAGTCGCAGTTTTTCATTTTTTAAAAATAGTGCCCATGTTTGCCCACTATTGAAAAAAATATTTTTGAAAAGCTGAGAAAATTCTCAATATTTTGCTTTTTCGGACTTTGTTGATACAACCCTTAGTTGCTGAGATATTGCCACGCAAAGGTTAAAAAACAGGAAAATTGATGTTTTCTAAGTCTCACCCAAACAACCCACCATTTTCTAATGTCGATATCTCAGCAACTATAGGTCCGATTTACGATGTTAAAACATAAAACATTCGTGAAATTTTCCGATCTTTTCGAAAAAAATATTTTCAAGAATTTTAAATCAAGACTAACATTTCAAATGGGCCAAACATTCAATATTACGCCCTTTTGAAATGTAAGTCTTGGATTCTATGACATTTTCCGGAATTCCATTTCCCGGAATGTACGTTTTCCGGAATGGACATTATCCGGAATGGACGTTTTCCGGAATGGACGTTATCCGGAATGGACAGTATCCGGAATGGACGTTATCCGGAATGAAATTTCCCGGAATGGACGTTTCCCGGAATGGACATTTCCCGGATTTTTTTAATATTACCTGATATGAGAATGAATGGAATCTTGCCTACTCACTTACTTGTGGTTAAGAATTATTTAGTTTGTACTCCGTTGGTTTTGACAACAATATGAATATAAATACATGAATGATAAAAAGAAAGTGAAATGTTCGGACATGAACAATAGAAGCAAGTGTTGACTATTGAAACAATACTTTATCAACCACCACGAGATGTAACAATGTAGATCGATAGATATTAGATGTTTTTTACATTCTTTCAATGTGTTGTTATGTAAGAATTTTTCCTTCTTTTGTTAATCATTTGACTTATGTGACTAAATTCTATCATATTTTACTCTAAAGCAGAATGATTATTTTCAAAGAAGGGAAAACCTCAAGAAAATAAAAAGCTTTTCAGAAAATCAATGTGTAATAAGTCCTGTCAAGAAAATAAATAGCTTGAGTGTATTTTTAAAGAATGAAAAACCTCAAGGAAAAATACATTATACATTGATTTTCTGAAAAGCTTTTTTTTATCTTGAGATTTTCCCTTCTTTAAAAATACACGTTCTTTCATCGAAGTAATGGGATTTTATGTAAGAATTTTCCCTTCTTTTGTTAATTCTACTAAATTTCAACTAGTTTTTGTTAAGGAACTCTGCACTATAAAGGCTAGTATGGAGATCGGAAGGAAAGGGGTCAAGAAACAGCTTTACGAACAGCAGAACAAAGGAGATTGAGCGTTTTCTTGGGGCTTTTCTTCACCCTCTCTGGCTTGCTTTCGCTGCCCCTGCTGCCCATTTGAAATTTTTCTTGACCGGTTCCTTCCGATGTGCGTATACCGCTTAAAGAAGAATGTGTTTTTTTAAAGAAGGGAAATCCTCTAGAAAAAAAAGCTTTCAGAAAATCAATGCATAATGTATATTTTCTTGAGGTTTTCCCTTCTTTAAAAATACACGATCTTTAATCGATGTGATGGAATTTCGTGTAAGGGATTTCCCTTCTTGTGTTAATCAGTTGACTTTTGTGACTAAATTCTACCAAATTTTATTATAAAGCAGAATGTTTATTTTCAAAGAAGGGAAAACCTCTAGTAAATAAACAGCTTTTCAGAAAATCAATTTATAATGTGTACTTCCTTGAGGTTTTTCATTTTTTAAAAATACACTCAAGCTATAAATTTTCTTGGGGTTTCCCTTCTTTGAAAATAATCACCCTGCTTTATAGTAAAATTTGGTAGAATTTAGTCACAATAGTGACCTGATTAACACAAGAAGGGAAATCTCTTACACGAAATTCCATCACATCGATTAAAGACATTGATTTTCTGAAAAGCTTTTCATGTCTGCCTGTGTGGATCAATCGGACCGCGCACTGGACTCACAATCGAGAGGTCGCCGGTTCGAATCCCGAGGCAGACGCAAAATGTTGAAAAATAGGTTTTGGGCACCTATCTATGCTTATGATTTTCTGAAAAGGTTTTCATTTTTCTAGAGGTTTCTCTTCTTTGAAAATAAACATTCTGCTTTATAATAAAATTTGGTAGAATTTAGTCACAAAAGTCAACCGATTAACACAAGAAGGGAAATTCCTTATACGAAATTCCATCACATCGATTAAAGATCGTGTATTTTTAAAGAAGGGAAAACCTCAAGAAAATATACATTATGCTTTGATTTTCTGAAAGCTTTTTTTTCTAGAGGATTTCCCTTCTTTAAAACAACACATTCTTCTTTATAGTGCAGAGTTCCTTAACAAAAACTAGTTGAAGTTTAGTAGAATTAACAAAAGAAGGGATAATTCTTACATAAAATCCCATTACTTTGATGAAAGAACGTGTATTTTTAAAGAAGGGAAAATCTCAAGATAAAAAAAAGCTTTTCAGAAAATCAATGTATAATGTATTTTTCCTTGGAATTTTCATTCTTTAAAAATACACTCAAGCTATTTATTTTCTTGACAGGACACATTACACATTGATTTTCTGAAAAGCTTTTTATTTTCTTGAGGTTTTCCCTTCTTTGAAAATAATCATTCTGCTTTATAGTAAAATATGGTAGAATTTAGTCACATAAGTCAAATGATTAACAAAAGAAGGGAAAATTCTTTTATAACAACACATTGAAAGAATGTAAAAAACATCTAATATCTATCGATCTACATTGTTACATCTCGTGGTGGTTGATAAAGTATTGTTTCAATAGTCAACACTTGCTTCTATTGTTCATGTCCGAACATTTCACTTTCTTTTTATCATTCATATTGTTGTCGAAACCAACGGAGTACAAACTAAATAATTCTTAACCACAAGTAAGTGAGTAGGCAAGATTCCATTCATTCTCATATCAGGTAATATAAAAAAAATCCGGGAAATGTCCATTCCGGGAAACGTCCATTCCGGGAAATTTCATTCCGAATAACGTCCATTTCGGATACTGTCCATTCCGGATACTGTCCATTCCGGAAAACGTCCATTCCGGATAATGTCCATTCCGGAAAACGTCCATTCCGGGAAATGGAATTCCGGAAATTGTCATAGAATCAAGTCTTGATTTAAAATTCGATTTTACATCGAAAAATGAATTTGAAAAATTTTTGCGACCAATATTTCGATTTTTTTTTTAAATCTGTATTGATTCAAAAAATCATAACTCGGTCAAAGATTTTTTGCCCATTCTGGAAATTTCTGAAAAGTTGGCATTTTATGTCCTCTAAAACATATCAAAAAATAAAAAAAATTAAAAATAGTGTTTTTTTGCAAATCAAGTTTTAGTGACAAAAAGTTAAATTAAAAATCACCAATTTTTTTTTTACCGTGTATCATTTTTTTCAGTGTAGTCCATATCCATACCTACAACTTTGCCGAAGACACCAAATCGATCAAAAAATTCCTTCAAAAGATACAGATTTTTGAATTTTCACAAAAATGATGTATGGACAACTGCCAAATTTGTATGGAAAATTATATGGACAAACTAATGATGCAAAATGGCTTCTTTGGGCATACCAAAGGCACCAAAATAGTTTCAGCCGGATTAAAAAATACAAAAATTAAAATTAAAGAAAAAAGACCGATTCCGTAGAGAACTGCTCTCTGATCTTTTTCGGAAATAAATGTGTTTACATGGTGCAGACATGGTTTTTTGTTGTTTAAAGCCAAATTTGTTAACAAAACATATTTGTTTATAATGAAAAGTGAGCAAAATCCATCTTTTATTCATTATATCTATCATTAGACCTACACCATGCATCAAAACATCAAATATCGGTTAAATTTGGTATAAAAATAACAGTTTGCCTATAGTGGACCCGGGTCCACAATCGGATTATGGACCCGGGTCCACTATAGGAAAAGGGGGTCCACAACAGGAATTTTTTTTCAGTTGGCTATTTTTCTGCTCAAAAACAAATAACTGATGAAACAAATAGTCAAAATTGTTCAAAAGACTTCAGTTTTCATTGTTTTGTACAAAGGGTAATGAAAAAGTGCTTAAAATATTGAAAATTTGTGAAAAATGTGCTTCGGCTCTACTAGGGGGTCCACTAATGGTTAAAATACCCGACTAACTACAATTGGAGTCATCTAACAACAATTGGTTACATACAGGGATCTGACAGGCATGCACTTTTCCGAAGTCACCGCCAGAGGCGCTGTCAATGTTGTTTACGTGGGGTTTTTAAAAAAGTTGTATGAAACAAATTATTATTGCGGGCGTTAATAATTAGAGTTCACGCGCGGTGATACGACCGCAAGATAATGGTCGCATGACAGCCGCATGACAACCGCAGAACAAATTTCTGGCAGTTGTCAAAGGTTGCCTTGAGTTTTCAGCTGACTTTTTGGAAAATATTCAAAACAAACCAAGTTGACAGCCAAATCAATGCAGAATTTCAGTTCAACTTGCTGTTTTTTTCACTGCGGTAGTTAGGCGGCAATAATCTCCTGTCATTCACAGCGAAGGAGAAACGTGATTTTATCTCGCAATAAGCAATAAAAAAAAATATCTTAAAAGTAATATTTTTTAGTTTTCATCATCTTTTGCTTATATGTTTAAGTAAATGACAAGTATTACGTACAGATTTCCTCATTCATTATTTATAAGAACGATAAACAAAGTTGTACTAGAACAACACGTAACATTGAACTAAAAATTAAATATATTCGGTTCCTTGAAACAAAATTAGATTCTTCCTGACTGATGGTTTAAATTCAATTACATTTATAGAATACTCAGTTATCCACGAGTTTGATCAACATATTTCGATGATTATTCATTGCATCCTGTTCTAAAATGTGATTTGCTAGGCCTTCAAAGCAGGTTGTTTCATTTAAAATTTTGGTTAGAATCGAATTTAACAAACGCTGATAATATTTTGGAACATTGAATTCAACATTTTCCCCTACTAAAATTTTGAATTCCAATTTTACCAGTTTGCTACAAGTTATTTGAATATTAAATAAAGTTCAAATCTAGAAATTTATTGATTATGTCCTATAAACGTATGAAAGACAATAGTTTATTAGTCCTTTTCCAAAAAAAAAACTCTGGAAATCTGAAATTAAATGTAAATCGCTTGAAAAAAAAAACTTGGTGATTAAAAAAAAAGTTTTTATTTTTGCAATTCATGTGCATACAACATTTTCAAAAACCTCGCTGCAAAAACTTGGTTCGATCTTGGTTCGATTTTGACTTCACTCGCTTTGTATGTGGATGACAGTCGTGACGTATCCGTGGTTACATAGCGAGTTTGATTTAGTAGAATTTATTGAGGAAAACGTGAATTTAGCAAGTGGATCTACGAAAAAACGTGGACGAGAACCCATACAATGCTCCATAAACCGTCTAAAATTCTAAAACACCGCAAACATCGTTTTTTATTTGGAAGAGAGGAGGGGGGGGGGGGATTTTAACTCAAGAGGAAGGGGTAAACCAGAAACTAGGTCTATTCCCGTACTGCAGAATTCTGCACGAAATCGGCAGCAGAGCATTCCCGTACTTTTCTGCAACAAAAGTAACTTTTCTCTCAGGCAAAACTTCTGCAATGAAAGAGACAGAATTTGCAGCAAAACCGTTTCCGTACTTTTCTGTAAGCTCTCTCTTCTCTTTCGTGCTGAAAAGTATCTGCAAGTTGGTGTGATGGGTATTGAGTACACTACACGCTTACATACAATTTGCAAGTTGAGTGAAATCAAGCATTTTATTATGAGTTGTAGTAAATTTGATGTTTTATAATTACTAAATTGAAGTAGTACACGGTTACAAAAAATCCCACTTTTGGGAGTTCAGATATCCCACTTTTGCTAGTTCGCTTAAGCGAACTGAAAAAAGTGGGATATCGAGAACTGAAAAAAGTGGGATTATAACAGTTTACTGAGTTCGGCATGTCGAACTTCGAAAACTGAGATTTGGGACTTAGAACGATTTTTCAAACTGCATGAAATATTTCTTTGTCTGTCAAGTGTCAAATTCTTTCGCACTAACAAAATCAAACCGCGTGGATTTTGGGACGACGATCCGGATTTCAAAGACCGTTTACGGTAAGTATGGGCCAGATTTTCCTCGGAATTTTCCGGATTTCATTGTTCAGTTGGGTTTGCTTGCAAATGTACCAGATCGGGTTGTAGGAAGCAGAAAATTTAAATGTTAATTTCCTACGTCTCGGAGGATTCTGTTAAAGTGTTTGCCGTTGTGCCGTGCCGGACCGTGAACTGGAAACTGACCCTTTCGTGACTGGACTGCCCTTATAGACGAAGCCGGTAATCTGTCTCCCGGCCATAACACCATTTTCAGAGCAACCGCAGTTCATTCTCCCGGGTCTCGGGTTACAAAAAACAAAGATTGAGGTTATGATAAAAATTGAGATGACTGGCTCGACGGAATTCGATTTAATAAACTGTTCTGGAAATAATATTTCTCTATTTTTTAGGCTCCTCGAGACCTTCTTCGCGCCGTGTGGAAATTCTCGCAGTGACGGGAATCGCATCACAACCTCCGGTGGGCGCCTATCAGCTTCCCGATCTAGAAGAACCGCCTAGCGCCGGGAACGTGGCCAACAAGAACCGGTAGGACGGTTTTAGGACTTTTGTTTATTTTTCATCTCTCGCGCCATTGACCATCCTCGCCAAGACCGAAGTCGCTGGTTTGCCGCGACATCACATCAGCCGGATCAGCTTCCCGATCACTAGAACGCTCGCTCGCGCCGTTTGACCGTCTTCGCCAAGACCGACGTCGCTGGTGCGGCGGATTTAACTGTTTCTTCGCGAACTTCAACGTATTTCGTACATTTAAAATCACCATCACCAATGGTCGTTATCTGAACCGTTTCAAGAGAGTTCTTTTAGGATTAGTAATCAGTCGCAGCCGTAAACAACTGTGCTTGAGCTTCTTCGACGTCACAGCTGAAAAACGAAGACATTCCAGTTCAGCACCTCGATAAATAGTCGGCAACCTTCGCCAGGGTGCGCCATCTCTGCTAGGTAGCATCCATCATCAACATGAATTATTCAGTCAAATGTAGGTAGTTAGTAAAAGTTGCCTTCATATGCTTCAAGTTAATCTTTGCTTTGTTCCATTCTCAACAGTTGGCTTGCAGGAGCCACCACCAGGTGTCGAAAGCCATACTGATTCGGAGGAACTGGCCGGATTCCTCCGCTGGACACCGTACGACAACAAACAAAAATCAACGCGGTATCGGTGGCCTGGACGTTCTAGACATTTATGGTCCGGGACCACCACAGTACAACCGATGCTCATCGTTAAAGCAAAGCCCGGAATCACCGAGGTGGAAACCGAGGCTCCCGAAGCAGACGAAAGCACTCCGGATCCGTTTGGCAACATCGAACCGAGTCCTTTGTCGGATCCCAACGTGTTCCGCGAAGGCTCCATCTGGACCAGTCGACTGTACGTATTCCCGCGCAAAATTCTCAACATTTATCGCAATTGCTGAAACCTTTACATTACAAGGACCGCCATATCAACAGCTGCCAGCGACACTTCCCGGAAAATGCTTCTTTGCAAACAGTCGCTTTATCCAAAGTTAGACTACTGAACCTACCACAGCGCAAGTAACAACCCGCCGCGACCAGCACCTAAACCTGTCATCCTCAATCGAAAGATAGCAGCATCAAGCTCCACCACAGAGGGCATCACCCCAACCGAAACGCTGATCAGCAGCCTGAACGAGGAGGGACCGAAGATCGTGATCAAGCATAATCCGGCGAACCCCGGTTGGACAACATGCAGAGTGGCAAGACAACGAGCAACAAGAGTCCGAGCATCAAGGCGGGGTCGGACGCACACCCGCTGGGTCAACCTTACTGTTGGGCTGGTGGACGATTATGACGGCGGCAGCATGCAGCTGGGCTGTCTCGATGTCATTGATCGACGGCGTGGCCGTACGCGGACAAGGATTTGGAAGTGAGTTTAAAATTTGATTTACTGGTGTATTGAACTTGTCGAACTGATGGTTTCTCCAATTTCAGGTCGCTGATCTGCCATACGTCCTGCGAGAAATGGTTGACCTCGGTGGTCCGATCGCAGCAACAGCTGGCGTTTGCACTACCAGAGATCCTAGGAATCAGTTCAGGAACCCCATCAACAACAAGAATACTCTGACGAGTAATCCGCTGTCCAATATCGCGGAGATCAACAGCCAGCGCCACTTTGGGCTTGTCGGAGAACTGATCTCGAGGTGGAACCGGCCACGACTCATTTCGCCTTCGCCACTCGCTAAGAGCAACTGCCCGACGACGGATTTGGGAGGTTTGCGACCACCGTCGCCGTCGTGCATCACCCACACGATGATGACGAACGCGTTCCTGAAACCGGGCTACGGCTACGGCGGGATAACAGCAACGTACATCACCACCAGCACGGAACCGGATCACACTTTGGTGCTTACGGGTCAGGACCAGTACGTCAAATTCGGCAGTTCTCAAGACCAGTACCGTTACCTCACGGCCAGCCGGCAACTTCTACGGCCGGAACAGCCGGTGCAGATCACACTGCTCCATCGCCTAGTTTCCTCCTAATCTATTCATCGGTGAACATCACATTGGTGACCGGGACAGTCTTCAGCAGTGCCATTTGAGCCTTATCCTGCTCCTTCCTGCTGATCAGGTCGGCTCTGACTGGTGAAAGCGGCGGCCCTGAAGGATCGCGTGGTCGTGAGGGCCTCGGTTTATAAAGCGAACTTGAGCAGAAATGCGCGCGGGCAGCAACATCATTTCGTGTGCGGCCCGATTGAAGGTGCGGACACCGTCCGGACGGTATATGTCTCTCTCTGGAAATTGACGGATGCTACGAATTTCTCTAGACTTCTTAAGTCGGTCCCCGCCAAAATTGAGAGATTCTACGTACTCGTTTTTTGTTAAACATACTTTAATAAATAAAAATTTCGTTGTGAATTTGTTTTCAATTAAATTGTATTTAAATCTGATTCCTACCGAAACCCCCTCCCCCAATAAGCGCCTAAAGATAGGCAACCTGCAAAGCCTCTAAATCCGGTGAAATATTTAATTACATTTTAAGATCGACCCACTAAACCATAAAAATGGTTATATGGGTTGAACTCGAATTTTCATGATAATAACCATAAATATGGTTTTATTTGGTGAGCGTGTATTTTTGAAGAGACATTTGTATATTTTAAATTGATGGATTTCGGGGTAGTTTTTTTTAATGCCTGGTTTTATTTAGAACGACTATTATTTTTTCAAGTGTTAATATTTTAACCTGATTAAAAGTCGATAACTACACAGCTGAAAAAATAGTAGTCCAGCTGCGTGTAAAAGGCCTGGGTGTAAAATAAATATTGCATTATTTTATGCAATTTTATGTGCTTTTACCACAGAAAACAGATGTATATCATTGAACAAACAGCATTGAAAAACGTCAGTTTTACTACTATAACATAGCATCAGTTTCATTTTTGCGTGAACTGGGTTCAATTCCGGCTGATTGAAGTTTTTTTTTTGTACAAAACCGAAGCCTGTAATTAGGTTAAATTTTACAAAACATATTCCCATAGCACAAAGGACATTATCAAAAGTCCTCTGGTAAATTGAATGACTTTTCTTACAAGCAAAAAGCTGCTTTCCGGAAGTCTGATACACTTTGTGAAATTTTGCCAACCGTGGACCTAGCACTCCTCGGAAAAGCAGTTCCCGTTAGCCGTTAGCCAGTGCTTGTCCCTTTTAACCAGTAATTAATTGTACTGCACTTGACTGGCTGGCCGCAATTTGCTGAGTGATAATCGATAATTTCCGTCCAACGAAATCACAACGGAAACTCGAAACAGCAGAAAGAAAGTCTTAATTAATGTTCGATGCATCAACCACAACGATTAAAACTTTCAAAACAAACACTCAATTCCGAATACATCAGTTGGCTGGCGCACATCCTGGAGATCGACGAGAAAAATGTAAGAATAACATCAAAGTGTCACACTCACACATGAAACGCAACAGGAGAAAAAAAAACAAAGAATGCCCACCACCAAGTTGTGAGTGGAGCAGCTGTTCTTTTTTTCCCCCAGCCTTGACGTCGATAAAGCAGTTTGCTTTTGTTCGAGCTTTCGGCGAAGCATTAAATCGGCATCACTGTGCGCCACTTGAAATATTTCTCAAGGGAAAAGTGCTGATTTAATGTTTTGAAGCATTATTTGCTGGTATTAAATGCCAATATAATGCTGATTTAATGCTGCTATTTAGTGCTTCGCGGTTACTTGGGGTGACTTAAAACATGGTACATGTTTGATTTTATAATAAAATGTTAAGTTGCATAGAACAATAAGTTCAAGAAATATTTTTTTTAATATTTTGAAAAAAAAAGTTAATACTCAATTTGAGTAAATCCACTCAACTGTGTACAATATTGCAGAAAAGTACTGGAACGCGCTACCCAGGCAAAAGTTTTGCGGCTTCTCTCCTTGCAGAACTTCTGTAAAAGAGAGAGATGAAAAGAGCGAGCTGAAAAGTACGGGAACGTGCTGCAAAAAAGTGACTTATGCTGGCTGCAGAATTCTGCAGAAATTCTGCAATTCTGCAATTCTGCAGGTACGGGAATAGACCTACTACTACCTACTATAGCATAAGCCGCCATTCAGTGCATCAAATAGACAGAGGATGAATTTATTTAAATTCACCACTTTAATGCATGTGGGCTAAAATATATGAAAAAATCGAAAATTTAACTTTTTTTTTTTAAATATCAATTTTTATTTGTTTTCATTATAATAAGTACAAACAACACAAAAAAGTTAAATTTTTTTTTTTGGCCGATCGCTTATATGGAAACGCCCCATAGTGCATTGCTTCCACCTCGGTTGAAGTCCTGTCCAGATGACGTTGGTGTTCGGGCCGAAAGCTGTCAGCCCGAAGAAAATTTTATGAGTGAGCAGTGCCCTACCCCACGGCTACTGCGATCGACGACAAAGCTGGCAACCGCGCGCCGTTGACGACGCTGCGAGAGCGAGAGAAGAGACAATGATGGAGAGGAGAGATTTTGGCGCGCGAACAGCACGGACGAGAATTTCCTGCGCGTCGAGTCGAGGACCAAGCAAGTTCGCCGCAAGCAGCCAAAGTGATCGGACGGAAGTCGCCGCCGCGATCGCGAGTTGATTCGATAGAAACTTATGTTTAATTAGTTGAAACTTGAGTGTTTTATTGGCTTGCTTGTGATAAATCCGACCCAGTGAAATTCCCGGTTCCCCCAGTCCGCCGGAAGAAGTGTTGTGTTTGCTCGAGAAATTACAGTCCGCTCGAATCGAAACTGGACATGGTCCAAACGAGCCGGATCTTTTGAACCGGAAGTTCCAACATCACCTGGAAGCGCTGAGTTCGGAAAATCAGCCACATCGTCGACTCCTGTAGTGAAGAAGGCGAAGAAGAAGAAGCGGAAGTTGCAGGAAAAGATCAAGATGGAGCTCGAGACGCTCGTCCACCGCCGAGGCCTGGCCAAAGGTAGGGTGACAAAGATACTCGAAGCTATTCGCCCCACGGAGACTGCGGAAGTTCGCCAGTTAAGCGAGCCGCAAGTCCATGTCTACATGAAAAAGTTGGAAACCGCTCATAAGGAGTACATGTCCAACCACGAATCCATCCTGGCCATGGTCGACGTGGAGGGTCGTAAGCAAGCTGACAAGCACTACGAGGAATTTGACGACCTCCACGACAAAGTAGCCCTCATGCTCGAAGAGCAGTTGCTCGCGTTCAACGCCACAAGGGCAAACGCGACGCTGAACGCAACTGCTACCCCTCAAGCCCCTACACCAGTCTTTGAAAATGCCCGTTCCCTCATTCGACGGCGAATACAAGAACTGGACGAAGTTTAAGATCCTGTTCAAGGAGGTGGTCGACAAGGCGCCCGATCCACCAGCGGTGAAACTCTACCATCTCGAACACGCGCTGGTTGGGACTGCGGCTGGGTCAATCGACGCGAAGACTATCAGCGAGGGCAACTACACCCATGCCTGGGAAATCCTGGAGGAGAAGTACGGCAACAAGCGTCACGCGATCGACAAACAAATCCACGGGCTGCTGAACCTGACGAAGATGACCCAAGAGGATCACGTCGAGCTGAGGAAGTTGGCGAACGGGTGCACGACGCACGTGGAAAGTTTGAAGTTTCTGGGACAGGAGTCCACGGGAATATCGGAGCTGATCGTGATCTACCTACTAAGCATAGCGCTGTCCAAGGATCTCCTTAAACGCTGGGAGTCGACCATCAAGAAAGAAGAACTACCCGAGTACGATGAGATGGTGGAGTTCCTGAAGGCCCATTGCTTCGTCATGGAGCGCTGTGACAACATGAATCCGAAGAAGCCCGCGGTCCAGCCCAAGCCCAGAAGTTCTTTGCCGTTTTAACGTCCGAGTTTGAGTACAGATCGGATGACAGATGCGACATCTGTGGCAAAGGCCACAAGAACCACGCCTGCTCGGAGTTTAAGGCACTTCCGTTGCAGCAGAGAATGGTCAAGGTTCGGGAGCACAACCTGTGCTTCAACTGTCTCAGGAAGGGACACCCCAGCAAGAAGTGCACTTCACCGGGAACCTGCTCGAAGTGCAAACGACGTCACCACAGTCTGCTCCACTCCAAAGAACGCCCCAAGTCGGAACAGAAGGTGGCCCGAACATGCCCCGAAGGTCAAGAAGCAAGAAGCAGCTCAGCTGACAAACGCGAGTTGCCGCAACGAGACGCCAACCCAACAGATGCTGCTCCTCACGGCAGTGGTGGACATAATGGATCGAAACAACAAGGCCCACCCCTGCAGAGTTTTATTGGACAGTGCGTCACAAGCTAACCTCATCTCGAGGGCCATGGTGTAGTCGCTGGGCTTGAAGCAGTTCCCGTCCAACGTCACCGTGACAGGAATCGGCGGCACGAAAACCCACGCTTCATCGGGCAGCGTGGTCCAACTTCGTTCGAGGTACTCCAGCTTTAGCGCGAACATCAAGTGTTTGGTCACGGAGAGGGTCACGGCCGACCTTCCCACGTCCGCAGTGAACGTGCGCAGCTGGGAGCTGCCACCATGGAGAACAACTTGCGGACTGGTTTTCCACCAGCCTGGGAAGGTGGATCTGCTACTGGGCAATCAATTGTTTTTGAAGATGCTGATGCCCGGAGAAGTGCATTTGGCGAAACACCTGCCAATACTACGCGAGACTCAGTTCGCGCGAGACTCTGGGTCGTTGGTGGCGTGTGTGATGAAGAAGACGAAGCTGCAGCAGTGGTTCACTCGCACTCAGCCACACTGGAAGACTTGAACCGCACCGTTCAACGTTTTTGGGAGCTGGAAGAATATGAATGTGATGTGAAAGTGTCAAGTGAAGAAAGTGAATGTGAGCTGCACTTCACGAAAACACACCGTCGGGATGCAACTGGGAGGTACGTGATGGAGCTTCCGCTCAAAGAGTCGATAGCCGAGCTCGGCAATTCACGTACGATGGCGCTGCGAAGATTCTACGCTCTGGAGAGAAAGTTTGCACAACAGCCGGAGTTGAAGAAGCAGTACGTCGAGTTCATGGAAGAGTACGAGAAGCTTGGCCACTGCAAGGAGATACAAGAAAGTGAAGACCCAGTTGGACTCAAGAAGTGGTACCTGCCTCACCACGCCGTTCTTCGCCCGTCGAATACTACCACCAAGTGCCACGTGGTTTTCAACGCATCCACCAAAGTGAACGGCCTCTCTCTCAACGATGTGATGAAGATAGGTGACCTAGGCCAAAGCTCCCGTGTCTTGATCGCAGCTGGCCAGAGACGAGAAGCTACACTGAGCAAAGCTCCCACAGCGCATCGAAGTGTTTCGCACATGATCTGACCCTGCTGTACAGACCACTCAAATATCAATCGCAAAACACTTGAAATTTCGGTGATTGGCCATGAAATAATGTCAATAGCCAAACACTTGAATTTTAAATGGTGTTCAAAAATAATAGTACGTACAAGCTGTATATACATATTCTCGCTTGCTAGTCGTGCACGCTACCACTGCGCCGGCCGGCCAGTTGAAAACGGGAGAGTTTTTTATGCTATTCGTTCTAGCTTCGCTTCTAGCCTTCGATAAAAGTCGCGCTAAAATCAATCAGTGGAAAATCCGAGGGGTAGCTCACTTCGCGTTAGAAACAGAAAACGCACCAGAACTGGCTCGAATTTCAAGAACGCAGCACAACGCCTTGAGAAGGCACGATAAGCTTGTTTCAGCTCGAAAGAAGAGCTGCGAGATATGATCTTGCAACCTTGTCATCACAGATCGAGCAGTTTTCCCCTAGTTTTGGCAACCCGGCGTTTGTTTTGATTTTTTCAAGCAGTTGAAATGTTACAACCTGGGCACAACGAAAAATAAAACAATCTTGTGTTCAAAACTTGTGCTTTTGCGTGCTGGAACTGGACTGGTAGGCAGAAAAAGGTGCGGTGCGTTGACCGCGGCCTCTGCCGAAGGTGCAGGAACAAGTGCGATGGTGTGCAGCTGAAAAACATACGATTTCCGGAGGCCGTGTGGGAGATAGATGTGGTGGAAGTTCTCCAGGGAGGTTCCGACCGACCGGTTCCGATAGTGCGTGCGTACCAAAAAGGTCCCCGGAATGGACAAGCCTCCGGAGTGCAGACTGCGGCGACGGTCGAGTCCAAGAGGAATGGTTTCGGAAGTTGGCAGAAGAGCGGTGGCAGGAAAATGGAACCGATTCCATTAAAGATAACCTGTAGGCAGCAGGAGTTACGACATTAATGGCCACACGTCCGACTTGGAGCAGCTGATGATAACAGCACACCAAGACGTGGGGCCCTCGCGGGATGATGCTAGTGGTGATAACCATGTTGGAGGGTAAATATTTGAGATAAAACAACATAAATTGGTAGAATTTAATGGAATTTCTTTTTGCAGTATCGACGCGGTCGTGCTGCGATGCGAAAGAGCGTCTACCAGCTGGCCAGTCTCCTGGCTACTTTGATCGTCGGGTCGTAAGGGATAGCGAGATACGTGATCATCAGGTTTGGTTTGGCCCAGTTGATGAGGGTTAAAACTGAGGAAGGTGCGCAACGTGTCGCACGCCAGGTCGGAGACCTACGGAGGGGTTAAAGTTGCGGTTTCCGGTGTGGATATTGGCGTTATGGTTGTCGGCCATTGATGTCCTGAACGATAGGAGGATGACACAGGTATACATTATTTTTAAATCGTAAAATAAACTGATTTCAAGTATGATTCTGGGAAGTGTTATTTTTTTCATTACATATTTGTTTGAAACTGTTCTTTATTTTAATTTGTTCTCTATTTATAATATTTCCGAAGTCGTATCCTGCATTTTAGGCACTTGTCCTCAAGCGTTTCATGCTCCGTCAGAGGATTCAGCTGGTTCCGTCGCGGACGTGTGCGGAAGGAGAATTTGTGAAACCTGTCGAATTACCTAACGGCAGGTTCCCGATCGAAGACGCTGGAAGAACTGTACTAGAAAACAGAGGGGAAATTGGGCAATTGTTATTAATTACACATACTATACCATAGCCGGAGATTCCTGGCCACCTGCCATATTCTGATTGCGTCGCCGGCTTCGGCTGGAGCGGGGATGTTGGTGTGATGGTGGCGTCCGCAATCGGGCCAACCGGGAAAAGTCCACGTTACCCCACTGGGAAAGTTCGCATTCCAGCACCAGAATGCGGTTCTGGAGCTGGTTTGACGTCCAACGTCGAGTTTTCCTAAAATGGGGCGTCCGGGATTGCTTCGCCGAAAACAGATCGCTGTCTCGGAGTTGTTTTCGATGGTTTGAATCCTGCCGGTCTGTTCTGGCTGTCCGTCTTGACCGAGGAGGGAGGCTTTCTGCGAAGGAGGATGAAGCGGAACTGCTAATACAGACACCTTTCAGCCTAGAGCTTTTTTCGCCGGAAAAAGCACCGGCTGTTAACAGTTTTGCTTTGCTTGGAATCGTCACGTTATCCTTCGAAAACCACGTCAATTCCGGGCTACAGTTCTGCAGCCCCGGACATAGAAGTTTTCCTCCGGAATTATGCCATTTAGGGCCAGCGGAAACGTGTTCTGCGATGAAATATAAGCGACCCCGTGTGAGGGCTCTTCGGTAGAGGCGCTTTGTGAACCGCTTCTTCGCGCAAAGGTTGCTTTTTTCCGGAAAAAGAATCCGTTCCGCGAAATACAGTTGTGAAAAGGTACAAAATCTATCCAAACAAACTGCTTGAATCATTTGACAGCGAGAACTGTCAGTTGCACTTGACAGTTCTTGTTGTCAAAAAAAATCGAGCAGTTTGATGAGAAAAGGTGACCAAAAGGAACAGAAAAGGCGAGCTAACGCGCGTTAGCACAAGAAAAGGTCAGAGAAGGCGAAATAAGAAGAACGAACACTGAAAGGTCTTGTAAAAGGAGCTTTATCGCTCGGTCAAGGCGGAAGTGAACCACCCCTCGGGAAAATCACATTGACTTTGAATAGTGCTTGTTTTGTGTGAATCTTAAGATCAATTTCAAGTGTTTTCCTCATCACTTTGAATAGTTCAAGACAGTGGGACAAATTCATGAGCAAAACACTTGAAAAGCTTGAGCCACCCGAATGAAAATAACGTGACAAAAAATACCAAAAAGTCAATCGCCCATACAATTGCATTTGATTGTGATTTGGATTGATGTTGAAACATAAACCAATTAGATCTATGATGTGGCTTTATTCAATCATTCACGTGTTTGGGCACTTGAATAAAAAGTGTGGCATATTTTCAGTGTAGCAGCCAAGATCATCGAGGAAGACTTTTACGTCGACAACGCGCTGTTGGTTTCGACGACATTTCACAAGCGTCCGAAGCGCAATCGCAGCTGATCCAACTGTGCAAGGCAGACGAATTTGAGTTGCACAAGTGGGCGTCAAACTGTCCGGAACTCTTGGAGGCCATTCTGTAAGCCAATTGGAAGGAGCTTGTCAGCGTTGGTGGAACTGGAACCAAGGAGGTGATTAAGGCTCTGGGTCTGCTGTGGAACCCTGCGGCGGACGAACTACAATTTGCGCCGCTGCCTTCCGAGCGAGGCGGGCGGCCAACGAAATCGAAAGTGCTCTCGCGTGTCGCGAGCATCTTCGACCCGTCCGGAATCGCTGCACCAGTGCACTATGGGGTATTTCCATATAAGCGAGCGGCCAAAAATATTTTTTTGCTTTTTTGTGACTTTTTTGTGTTGTTTGTACTTAGTATAATGAAAACAAATGAATTTTGATATTTTTCAAAAAAAAAAGTTTAATTTTCGATTTTTTCATATATTTGAGGCCACATGCATTAAAGTGGTAAATTTTAATATTCTTGCTCTGTCTATTTGATGCACGGAATGGCGGTTTATGCTATGTTAAAGTTTCTGATTTACGTTCAATCTCCCTCCTCTTTTTCTTGAGTTTAAATCCACCTCTCTTTGAAGACACCCCCCCCATCCCCCTCCAATTAAAATTTGATTTTTGCGGTGTTTTAGAATTTTAGACGGTTTATTTTATGGAACATTGTATGGATTCTCGTCCACGTTTTTGGTTGATCCACTTGCAAAATTCACGTTTTCCACGATAAATTCTTCTAAATCAAAATCACTATGTAACCGATTGTCTTTAGATTACTTAAAATATGAACTTCTTCTATGGGCTTTTGTATACCTCGTTTTGAAGCTACAGAACAGCATGCGTAGTTTTTCCTCTGTGGGTTTTTCCTGAGTTGATCATGTGATGGTTCTGCAATGTTGTAATTCTTACAAATATACTCGAAAGCAGTTCTCACGTTTTCAGAATAGTGCTTCGTTATATCGTACAGGGACACTACGGTATTATTATCCATACTTTCAAAAGAACACAACAACGAACTGATATGAATATTCGACGAATCGTTTCTGTAAAATACTTAGAATAGGAATTTCTAATTTTATTAAACGTACCTAAGTACCAACAAAGTCATGAATATCAAATCAATTTCAAAACATACATAGCAAATCATTAATTTTCTTGCATGAATCAAAATGTTCAAAATGGCATAACTCAAAAAGTGCACATAAGTGCACTTTGAAATTTGGAGACAAGTTAGGACATGGTTCAAGTTTTAAGCTGCAAAATTTTCAGATCGCACAAATGCACACAAAAAAAGTACTCCATTAACAAAGTTGAAGAAAACTAAATTTTGAATAAAAATCCATCTTTTTTGATTTTTATTATTTTTTTTAGCCTATAAAAGTGTGTTTTGTAAAATGTTATTGAAAAGTTGAATCAATTACCTTTCTGAATATTTATAATGATGCAGGAAAAAATACATAAACAGCTACACAGTACAACTATGAAAAATAATCATTTTTTTTTGTCAAAAAAACATGTTTTTTCTTACCATTTTCGCCTTTGAAGGTCTGCAATTCAGTGAATATTGAACCTACAACTTTCAAACTCCGGATTTTTCTTAGTTAGAATGTTTATTTTCGAAAAAAAATACCAAAAAAATAATTAGAGTATGTCGGTTTTTCGATTTATGGCCGCCTGAAACCCCATAGTGCAGTGGTTCTCTTCGGCAAGATGATGAAGCGTATCTGGGAAAAGGAGATTGGATGGAATCAGCAGATACCTGCTAATGAAGGTGTTGGGGAGCCGGAGTACAATCTAGCCTTCGACAGCAGTGGTCGATGCTGGGGGCAACGTTGTTTTCTGGTCCTTCGAACCGGATCGGACGGATCCTGGTTCGCGGGAGGAAGGACGGTTGGACGCTACATTGCCGTTTGTGGACGAGGTTCGTCGCCATTGGACTGCGGCGTGGCACGGTTCGCCATCGCTGCTGGGAACAATCAAAGCGCGCCAACGGTTTAGCCATTCATCCCTGGGACAATAGGACATTTTACCCTCAACCCGGACAACGAACTTCGCGCTTGGACATCTACGCGCCAACGTGTTGCGTTTGGTAAGTGGAACCACTACGTATATGTCCGCCGAAGCGGTCAGACATCCCCGGTACTGACACACCTCCCATCCACATCTACGCTATACATTCCGCTGGAGCGAACCGCTGCGTGCGTCCCATTGGATCGAGCGAGCCATCTGCTACGCGCTGCGCGGCGAGAGCGCGTTTCCGGTCACGGTCAGCCATTTTCTGGGACATCCGGTAAGCCATTTCCTGGGACATCCGGTCAGCCATTTCCTGGACCATCCGATTGCTGCGTTGCTGCCGGAGCCATCCGACTGCTGAGTTGACACACTGTTCCAGAAAGGACACCTTTTGACAAGGTAAAATATTCTAAGCACAGTGTATGTCAGCCGAAGCGAGTCGCTACCGTGAAACTAACACCATTTTTCGATCACACAACTCTTACTACGCCCGAACCGGCTGGACGCCGGTGATTGCACGTGCTGTGACCACGTGGAGGTCGCTGACCATCTGCACGACTCCAAGCCGACACGCGGCGACTCCGAGGTCGCTGGAGATCTACACGACGATCTGCACGACTCCAAGAGGACATCTAACGGTGGGCACAACCGTTTGCTACCGTTCAGACCACCCGAGAAGGACGACATCAACGTGACTGACACGTGCCAAGACGGATCGCCACGTGGACTGAAGAGGCTGCGCAACTGTTCGTTTCTACCGGTGAGTGCTAATGAATAGTATATTGCCGAAGCTAAGACGACAGAAATACACCATTTTAAATCGAGTTTGTATCCTCTTCGCTTACACCACGCATCCCTGAGGTCATCCCATCCGCTGATTGATTTACGATCTGGTTCACGTTTTTTTGGTCGCTGCTACTGTTTCTCCAGGTGAGATACACTAGCAAAGTATATGGCTTGCCGAAGCCAAGGCACCGTTGATACTACATGCCGTTTTCCACCTCTTCTTCGCACACCCACGCATTCAATTTGAGCTGCCCACTTGACCGCTAAGGACATTTTGGTTTGACGTCTCGAGCTACCTGGTGCTTCCGGTTCTGATTGAACTCCCAACTGCTTTGGGTACGATCAGTTACTGCTAAAAGTAAGTAATTTGCTACAGCAGTATATGTTCTTGCCGAAGCCAGGACGAAACGGAATACTACAGCACCACACTTTTTCGCTTTACATTCTCTGACGTCATGGCACCCCGGAAGTCCTTGTTAGGACCGACGCTGAATACGTTGACCGTTAAATACCAAGAGTTACAAGCAGCGCTCAATGACATCTTCAAATTTGCTGATCAATTTAAGGCGGAAACAACCGCTTCCCAGGTGAGTGTGCGCTTGGAAAGTCTCAACAAGCTGTGGGAAGTTTTGTGCACTACCTTGGTGGAAATCAAATCTCACAAAGACTACAACCCTGAGGATGGCCCTACCTACAAAAAGGACCGCGAAACGTTGACTGAAGGCTATTACCGAGTAAAATCCCTTCTACTGGACAAGCTGAAGGAACGACAGGAAGTTCCATGTGAACCGACCCACAACGACACGATTGTTGGGGGGACTGATCACGCCCGTTTGCCTCAGATCAAGCTTCCTATGTTCAAGGGGAACATCGACGAGTGGCTGAGTTTTCGTGACCTGTTCCTCTCACTCATCCACTGGAAGTCAGACCTACCGGATGTGGAAAAGTTCCACTACCTAAAGAATTGTCTTGACGACAAACCCAAGAGGATCATTAGTGGACTTTCAACCACGTCGGTCAACTACAAGCTGGCATGGGATCGTTTGCAGAGGTACTACAACAACCACAAGGTACTTATGCAGCGACTGGTGCAATCGTTGTTTACTTTGTGGTATTTGTGAACTATTTGTCTTTTTTCTTTATCTGTTTTGTTGGTGGTGAGATTGTAAACACGGTTGATAAAATTGGTTGCAATATTGATTTTTTGGGGAAGAGGATGAATGGATAGGAAGTTAAGGAGGCGGCCTGATGCAATCTCTTTCGTGTACCACTCTGTACGAATGGTACCATCTGCTTGTCTTACCAGTGTCATATCGAGGTATGGGAGTCTCCCGTCTCGCTCAACCTCGTAGGTGAACTGGATGCTGTCGTGGGTGGTATACATGAAAGCGGCCAGAACTTCCTCGATCTTGTCCACAAAACACACAAAAACACACAACACAATCACAACTGAACCAATCCACCTGACAGTTAGCAATTAGACGTTGTACAGTACAAAGTGACCCAGCAGTTGAATGTTGTTTTACAACAATTTATTTGGACAAACATGTTAGTATTTCACAATAGTTTACAAAACAATATTAAATTAATTCTTTAAACAGTGATGTGCAGCAAACGTAAAGGACAGTTTAACAATAGGACTAAAACATTTTTGACAAGAAACAGACAACTAGTAAGTACACAAAACACAACCAAACACACACAAATTGTAAAAGCTTGACATTTTTAGTAAACCCCCTGAAGAAGGCCTCAAAATAAAGGCCGAAACGTCGGTGAAGTAGAGAAAAACTGTTTTTCTTTTTCGACAAGACTGCTCGCCAAAACCAGAAAGGTTCTGGAGAGTTTGCCACCGAAAACTGTGAACAGTCGGGCTGTTCAACACCAACAACAACAGTACGTTCCCAAATCCATGGCAAAGAAGGTTAGCTACAGTACGGTGCAACATGCTGGCTACTCGTGCGTGGCTTGTAAGGACAACCACTTACTCTACCAGTGTTCTGCATTCCAACGGTTGGTGGTGTCGGAGAGGGACGCATTACTCAAGACGCATTCCCTCTGTCGCAACTGCTTCAGAACTGGTCATCAAGCCAAAAACTGCACGTCCAAGTACAGTTGCAGGAACTGCAAGGGTCGGCACCATACTTTGATATGTTTTCAACAACAACCGGAAAGGGACAACGCGGTGACGGCACTCGCGGTTGCAGGGAGCAACAACCCTTCCAACTCCAAGGAAACCCAAGGTCCGACAACATCCCACGTGGCAAACATGGCAGCCACGAACCCATCCATGTCAGGCGCAGCAACACAAGCTGCAAGTGCTGTTGGCTACAGCAGTGGTCATTGTCGAGGACGACGATGGCAATCGGTACCCTGCTCGCGCACTCCTCGACTCGGGGTCGGAGAGTAACTTCATATCAGAGCGACTGGCGCAGCTGATGAAGGTCACGCGAGAAAAGGTGGACATTTCCGTGCTAGGAATCGGTCAATCTGGCACAAAGGTTAAGCACAAGATTCACGCAACGGTGCGGTCTCGGTTATCCAACTTCGAGCGAGACATGAACTTCTTGCCTTAAGCAATATCGAATTGATTCGAAACCTGTTCAGGGTTGGTTAGGTCTAGGTTTATAATTTTTAGTTTTAGTTAGGTAGGATATTTTAATAATTCAGACTAAACATGAGCATCCTAAATGCAAAATGTAAACTATACGAGAAACCAACAATGTACAACACGTACGAAAAACTGAAATTTAGATGAAGAGAGAATTCTGTATCACTATCTATGTAAATCGAGCCGGGTTGAGCAAAAGAACAAATAAAAATTGATTGAATTGAAAAAAAAAAATTGACATGAACTTCTTGGTGCTCTCCAAGGTTACGGTCAATCTGCCAACAACAACAATCGCAACAAATGGATGGTCGATTCCGGACGGAATTGAATTGGCAGATCCAGCATTCTTCCATGAGCATGAGCATGGTTGACTGCCAATGAGCTGCTACTCCGTTATTGACGGATCAGCTGAAGTTAAACAATGAATCAAAAATGATCAGTGGGAGCCAACCATCCGTTCACTGTTTAACCTCTGAAGATCCCTACTTTATTAGTCAATACCGGCGCCCTCCCAAGAAGCCTGCAGTTCAACGAAAGGGAGGAATGTTAGTCCGATAGTTGAAGTTGCAGACTCATCAAGCACACAGTTTTTCGCTATATACTTGTTGATACCGCTTGAGACCGTTGAATCCACAGCATCTCCTTCAAGCATCACATGATTATTTTTTTTTGGGTTAGTAGGATAAGGTATTGGCTTTTCGATGCCTCCCGAGCTACGATGCTATGGGGAGGACTTTCATAACAAACCCGTCATCAGCAGATACCTGCTAATGAAGGTGTTGGGGAGCCGGAGTACAATCTAGCCTTCGACAGCAGTGGTCGATGCTGGGGGCAACGTTGTTTTCTGGTCCTTCGAACCGGATCGGACGGATCCTGGTTCGCGGGAGGAAGGACGGTTGGACGCTACATTGCCGTTTGTGGACGAGGTTCGTCGCCATTGGACTGCGGCGTGGCACGGTTCGCCATCGCTGCTGGGAACAATCAAAGCGCGCCAACGGTTTGGCCATTCATCCCTGGGACAATAGGACATTGTACCCTCAACCCGGACAACGAACTTCGCGCTTGGACATCTACGCGCCAACGTGTTGCGTTTGGTAAGTGGAACCACTACGTATATGTCCGCCGAAGCGGTCAGACATTCCCGGTACTGACACACCTCCCATCCACATCTACGCTGTACATTCCGCTGGAGCGAACCGCTGCGTGCGTCCCATTGGATCGAGCGAGCCATCTGCTACGCGCTGCGCGGCGAGAGCGCGTCTCCGGTCACGGTCAGCCATTTTCTGGGACATCCGGTCAGCCATTTCCTGGACCATCCGATTGCTGCGTTGCTGCCGGAGCCATCCGACTGCTGCGTTGACACACTGTTCCAGAAAGGACACCTTTTGCCCAGGTAAAATATTCTAAGCACAGTGTATGTCAGCCGAAGCGAGTCGCTACCGTGAAACTAACACCATTTTTCGACCACACAACTCTTTACTACGCCCGAACCGGCTGGACGCCGGTGATTGCACGTGCTGTGACCACGTGGAGGTCGCTGACCATCTGCACGACTCCAAGCCGACACGCGGCGACTCCGAGGTCGCTGGAGATCTACACGACGATCTGCACGACTCCAAGAGGACATCTAACGGTGGCCACAACCGTTTGCTACCGTTCAGACCACCCGAGAAGGACGACATCAACGTGACTGACACGTGCCAAGACGGATCGCCACGTGGACTGAAGAGGCTGCGCAACTGTTCGTTTCTACCGGTGAGTGCTAAAGAATAGTATATTGCCGAAGCTAAGACGACAGAAATACACCATTTTAAATCGAGTTTGTATCCTCTTCGCTTACACCACGCATCCCTGGATCTAGTTCACGTTGTTTTTTGGTCGCTGCTACTGTTTCTCCAGGTGAGATACACTAGCAAAGTATATGGCTTGCCGAAGCCAAGGCACCGTTGATACTACATGCCGTTTTCCACCTCTTCTTCGCACACCCACGCATTCAATTTGAGCTGCCCACTTGACCGCTAAGGACATTTTGGTTTGACGTCTCGAGCTACCTGGTGCTTCCGGTTCTGATTGAACTCCCAACTGCTTTGGGTACGATCAGTTACTGCTAAAAGTAAGTAATTTGCTACAGCAGTATATGTTCTTGCCGAAGCCAGGACGAAACGGAATACTACAGCACCACACTTTTTCGCTTTACATTCTCTGACGTCATGGCACCCCGGAAGTCCTTGTTAGGACCGACGCTGAAAGCGTTGACCGTTAAATACCAAGAGTTACAAGCAGCGCTCAATGACATCTTCAAATTTGCTGATAAATTTAAGGCGGAAACAACCGCTTCCCAGGTGAGTGTGCGCTTGGAAAGTCTCAACAAGCTGTGGGATGTTTTGTGCACTACCTTGGTGGAAATCAAATCTCACAAAGACTACAACCCTGAGGATGACCCTACCTACAAAAAGGACCGCGAAACGTTGACTGAAGGCTATTACCGAGTAAAATCCCTTCTACTGGACAAGCTGAAGGAACGACAGGAAGTTCCTTGTGAACCGACCCACAACGACACGATTGTTGGGGGGACTGATCACGCCCGTTTGCCTCAGATCAAGCTTCCTATGTTCAAGGGGAACATCGACGAGTGGCTGAGTTTTCGTGACTTGTTCCTCTCACTCATCCACTGGAAGTCTGACCTACCGGATGTGGAAAAGTCCCACTACCTAAAGAATTGTCTTGACGACAAACCCAAGAGGATCATTAGTGGACTTTCAACCACGTCGGTCAACTACAAGCTGGCATGGGATCGTTTGCAGAGGTACTACAACAACCACAAGGTACTTATGCAGCGACTGGTGCAATCGTTGTTTACTTTGTGGTATTTGTGAACTATTTGTCTTTTTTCTTTATCTGTTTTGTTGGTGGTGAGATTGTAAACACGGTTGATAAAATTGGTTGCAATATTGATTTTTTGGGGAAGAGGATGAATGGATAGGAAGTTAAGGAGGCGGCCTGATGCAATCTCTTTCGTGTACCACTCTGTCCGAATGGTACCATCTGCTTGTCTTACCAGTGTCATATCGAGGTATGGGAGTCTCCCGTCTCGCTCAACCTCGTAGGTGAACTGGATGCTGTCGTGGTATGCGTTGAAAGCGGCCAGAACTTCCTCGATTTTGTCCACAAAACACACAAAAACACACAACACAATCACAACTGAACCAATCCACCTGACAGTTAGCAATTAGACGTTGTACAGTACAAAGTGACCCAGCAGTTGAATGTTGTTTTACAACAATTTATTTGGACAAACATGTTAGTATTTCACAATAGTTTACAAAACAATATTAAATTAATTCTTTAAACAGTGATGTGCAGCAAACGTAAAGAACAGTTTAACAATAGGACTAAAACATTTTTGACAAGAAACAGACAACTAGTAAGTACACAAAACACAACCAAACACACACAAATTGTAAAAGCTTGACATTTTTAGTAAACCCCCTGAAGAAGGCCTCAAAATAAAGGCCGAAACGTCGGTGAAGTAGAGAAAAACTGTTTTTCTTTTTCGACAAGACTGCTCGCCAAAACCAGAAAGGTTCTGGAGAGTTTGCCACCGAAAACTGTGAACAGTCGGGCTGTTCAACACCAACAACAACAGTACGTTCCCAAATCCATGGCAAAGAAGGTTAGCTACAGTACGGTGCAACATGCTGGCTACTCGTGCGTGGCTTGTAAGGACAACCACTTACTCTACCAGTGTTCTGCATTCCAACGGTTGGTGGTGTCGGAGAGGGACGCATTACTCAAGACGCATTCCCTCTGTCGCAACTGCTTCAGAACTGGTCACCAAGCCAAAAACTGCACGTCCAAGTACAGTTGCAGGAACTGCAAGGGTCGGCACCATACTGATATGTTTTCAACAACAACCGGAAAGGGACAACGCGGTGACGGCACTCGCGGTTGCAGGGAGCAACAACCCTTCCAACTCCAAGGAAACCCAAGGTCCGACAACATCCCACGTGGCAAACATGGCAGCCACGAACCCATCCATGTCAGGCGCAGCAACACAAGCTGCAAGTGCTGTTGGCTACAGCAGTGGTCATTGTCGAGGACGACGATGGCAATCGGTACCCTGCTCGCGCACTCCTCGACTCGGGGTCGGAGAGTAACTTCATATCAGAGCGACTGGCGCAGCTGATGAAGGTCACGCGAGAAAAGGTGGACATTTCCGTGCTAGGAATCGGTCAATCTGGCACAAAGGTTAAGCACAAGATTCACGCAACGGTGCGGTCTCGGTTATCCAACTTCGAGCGAGACATGAACTTCTTGCCTTAAGCAATATCGAATTGATTCGAAACCTGTTCAGGGTTGGTTAGGTCTAGGTTTATAATTTTTAGTTTTAGTTAGGTAGGATATTTTAATAATTCAGACTAAACATGAGCATCCTAAATGCAAAATGTAAACTATACGAGAAACCAACAATGTACAACACGTACGAAAAACTGAAATTTAGATGAAGAGAGAATTCTGTATCACTATCTATGTAAATCGAGCCGGGTTGAGCAAAAGAACAAATAAAAATTGATTGAATTGAAAAAAAAAAATGACATGAACTTCTTGGTGCTCTCCAAGGTTACGGTCAATCTGCCAACAACAACAATCGCAACAAATGGATGGTCGATTCCGGACGGAATTGAATTGGCAGATCCAGCATTCTTCCATGAGCATGAGCATGAGCATGGTTGACTGCCAATGAGCTGCTACTCCGTTATTGACGGATCAGCTGAAGTTAAACAATGAATCAAAAATGATCAGTGGGAGCCAACCATCCGTTCACTGTTTAACCTCTGAAGATCCCTACTTTATTAGTCAATACCGGCGCCCTCCCAAGAAGCCTGCAGTTCAACGAAAGGGAGGAATGTTAGTCCGATAGTTGAAGTTGCAGACTCATCAAGCACACAGTTTTTCGCTATATACTTGTTGATACCGCTTGAGACCGTTGAATCCACAGCATCTCCTTCAAGCATCACATGATTATTTTTTTTTGGGTTAGTAGGATAAGGTATTGGCTTTTCGATGCCTCCCGAGCTACGATGCTATGGGGAGGACTTTCATAACAAACCCGTCGGCGAGCCTTCTGAGCAACGATGCTATGGGAAGGTCTTTCTGGTTAACAAACAAAGTCACTCACACACAATTATTTCACTTCACTATTAATTAATCCAAAATGTCAGTGCGTCTTTCGATCATTATATAGAAATGGCTTTTTCACCATAAAAAATAAAACCTTATTCGAAAAAATATACACAATTTACCCGACGCCGTGCCTTCCGATCAACGATGATATAGGATAGGCTTTGAAAATCACAAAACAATTAATTAAGATCACAAAAAAAAATCATAAAAAACACCAATTACTCAACGAAAATTACGCTCAAGACACAAACTATTCAGAAAGTCATGCTATTATTCGATTACCACAATCACTCACCCCACACGAATAGCGACACAAAAGCACATCAAAAAATTAACCTGCATAATCACGATTTCGCGTCCCCACTTCCAGCGCACCAATGATGCTATTATTCGATTACCACAATCACTCACTCCATACGAATAGCGACACAAAAGCACATCAAAAAATTAACCTGCATAATCACGACTTCGCGTCCCCACTTCCAGCGCACCAATGATGCTATTATTCGATTACCACAATCACTCGCCCCACACGAATAGCGACACAAAAGCACATCAAAAAATTAACCTGCATATTCACGATTTCGCGTCCCCACTTCCAGCGCACCAATGATGCTATTATTCGATTACCACAATCACTCACTCCATACGAATAGCGACACAAAAGCACACCAAAAAATTAACCTGAATAATCACGACTTCGCGTCCCCACTTCCAGCGCACCAATGATGCTATTATTCGATTACCACAATCACTCACCCCACACGAATAGCGACACAAAAGCACACCAAAAAATTAACCTGAATAATCACGACTTCGCGTCCCCACTTCCAGCGCACCAATGATGCTATTATTCGATTACCACAATCACTCGCCCCACACGAATAGCGACACAAAAGCACACCAAAAAATTAACCTGAATAATCACGATTTCGCGTCCCCACTTCCAGCGCACCAATGATGCTATTATTCGATTACCACAATCACTCACTCCATACGAATAGCGACACAAAAGCACACCAAAAAATTAACCTGAATAATCACGACTTCGCGTCCCCACTTCCAGCGCACCAATGATGCTATTATTCGATTACCACAATCACTCACCCCACACGAATAGCGACACAAAAGCACACCAAAAAATTAACCTGAATAATCACGACTTCGCGTCCCCACTTCCAGCGCACCAATGATGCTATTATTCGATTACCACAATCACTCACTCCATACGAATAGCGACACAAAAGCACACCAAAAAATTAACCTGAATAATCACGACTTCGCGTCCCCACTTCCAGCGCACCAATGATGCTATTATTCGATTACCACAATCACTCACCCCACACGAATAGCGACACAAAAGCACACCAAAAAATTAACCTGAATAATCACGACTTCGCGTCCCCACTTCCAGCGCACCAATGATGCTATTATTCGATTACCACAATCACTCACTCCATACGAATACACTGAAAATATGCCACACTTTTTATTCAAGTGCCCAAACACTTAAATGATTTAATAAAAACACATCGTAGATCTAATTGGTTTTTGTTTCAACATAAATCCAAACCACTTTCAAATGCAAGTGTTTGGGCGGTTGACTTTTTGGTATTTTTTAACATGTTATTTTCATTCGGGTGGCTCAAGCTTTTCAAGTGTTTTGCACATGAATTTGTCCCACCGTCTTGAACTATTCAAAGTGATGAGCAAAACACTTGAAAATGATCTTAAGATCTACCCAAAATAGGCACTATTCAAAGTCAACGTGATTATCCACATGAATTTAATGTGTTTCACTGACTGATTTTTGCGCGACTTTCATCGAAGGCTAGAAGCGAGGCAAGAACGAATAGCACAAAAACTCTCCCGTCTTCAACTGGCCGGCCGGCGCAGTGGTAGCGTGCACGACTAGCAAGCGAGAACCTGTAAATCGCTTGTACGTACTTTTATTTTTCAACGCCATTTAAAATTCAAGTGTTTGGCTATTGACATTATTTTATGGCCAATCACCGAAATTTCAAGTGTTTTGCGATTGATATTTGAGTGCTCTGTACAGCAGGGCCAGATCATGTGTATAACACTTCGTTGAGCTGTGTAAGTTTTGCTCAGTGTAGCGACACAAAAGCACACCAAAAAATTAACCTGAATAATCACGACTTTGCGTCCCCACTTCCAGCGCACCAATGATGCTATTATTCGATTACCACAATCACTCACCCCACACGAATAGCGACACAAAAGCACACCAAAAAATTAACCTGAATAATCACGATTTCGCGTCCCCACTTCCAGCGCACCAATGATGCTATTATTCGATTACCACAATCACTCACTCCATACGAATAGCGACACAAAAGCACACCAAAAAATTAACCTGAATAATCACGACTTCGCGTCCCCACTTCCAGCGCACCAATGATGCTATTATTCGATTACCACAATCACTCGCCCCACACGAATAGCGACACAAAAGCACATCAAAAAATTAACCTGAATAATCACGACTTCGCGTCCCCACTTCCAGCGCACCAATGATGCTATTATTCGATTACCACAATCACTCACCCCACACGAATAGCGACACAAAAGCACACCAAAAAATTAACCTGAATAATCACGATTTCGCGTCCCCACTTCCAGCGCACCAATGATGCTATTATTCGATTACCACAATCACTCACTCCATACGAATAGCGACACAAAAGCACACCAAAAAATTAACCTGAATAATCACGACTTCGCGTCCCCACTTCCAGCGCACCAATGATGCTATTATTCGATTACCACAATCACTCACCCCACACGAATAGCGACACAAAAGCACACCAAAAAATTAACCTGAATAATCACGATTTCGCGTCCCCACTTCCAGCGCACCAATGATGCTATTATTCGATTACCACAATCACTCACTCCATACGAATAGCGACACAAAAGCACACCAAAAAAATAACCTGAATAATCACGACTTCGCGTCCCCACTTCCAGCGCACCAATGATGCTATTATTCGATTACCACAATCACTCACCCCACACGAATAGCGACACAAAAGCACACCAAAAAATTAACCTGAATAATCACGGCTTCGCGTCCCCACTTCCAGCGCACCAATGATGCTATTATTCGATTACCACAATCACTCACTCCATACGAATAGCGACACAAAAGCACACCAAAAAATTAACCTGAATAATCACGACTTTGCGTCCCCACTTCCAGCGCACCAATCTTGGCAGATCCAGCATTCTTCCAGTCCAAGAAGGTGGACATCGTCCTTGGCATTGAATGCTTTTTCGAGTTCTTTGAAACCGGTCGAAGAATTCCCCTGGGAGACAATCTACCAGCGCTGAACGAGTCGGTGTTCGGCTGGGTGGTATCCGGTGGTCTCTCGGTTCCATGCAACTCCACGCAGGTGAAGTGCAACGTGTCAACCTCAGAGAAGATGGAAACTCTGATGGCACGGTTTTGGTCGGCTGAAGACGTCGGTTTGGACGACGCGTTCTCTCCCGCTGAAAGACGCTGCGAAGAGAACTTCCAACACACGGTTCAACGGTTATCCGACGGTCGGTATTCCGTTTCCATGCCCAAGGTCGAAGGTGGAATCTCCAGATTGGGCGAATCCAAGGAAATTGCGTTGCGACGGCTGCACGCAACCGAACGCAGACTGGCAAGGGACGCCAATTTGCGGAAACAGTATACAGATTTCATGGACGAATATCTGGAACTGGGTCACATGTCCAAGGTCGAAGAAACAACTCCAACCCAGGTCAATCGGTGTTTTCTACCGCACCATCCGGTGGTCAAGGAGGCCAGTACCACCACCAAATGCAGAGTTGTTTTCGACGCTTCATGCAAAACATCTTCTGGAGTCGCACTGAACGATGTGTTGCTGGCAGGGCCGGTAATCCAAGAAGATTTGCGCTCTATCATTCTGCGGAGTCGGATCAAGCCGGTTATGCTTGTGTCTGACGTAGAGAAGATGTTCCGTCAAATCATGGTCCACCCAGAGGAACGGCCATTGCAATCCATTCTGTGGCGTTTTTCTCCGGACGAGGAAGTTGGCATCTACGAGCTGAAAACCGTCACTTACGGCACCAAGCCCGCTCCATTCCTCGCAACCAGGACGCTAAAACAACTAGCGACGGATGATGGACCTCGATTTCCGCTTGCTGCACGGGCAGTCAACCAAGACACCTACATGGATGACGTCATCACCGGAGCTGAGGACGTCCAATCAGCAATCGAACTTCGGAAGCAGCTAGACGAGATGATGCTACGAGGCGGTTTCAAGCTTAGGAAATGGGCATCAAATCGACAGGAAGTGCTAGCTGGAATTGCTGAGGAAAACCTAGCGATTAGCATGGAGGAAATCAACCTTGACACGGACCCTGGAGTGAAAACTCTTGGTCTCACATGGATGCCGAAAACGGACACGCTAAAGTTCCAGTTCAACATTCCCGATTTGGACAAAGTGCCTGAGCTCACTAAACGCTTCATTTTGTCAACAATTGCCCTTCTTTTTGACCCTCTTGGACTGCTAGGACCGGTCATCGTAACGGCCAAGATTTTCATGCAATCTCTGTGGACGTTGCTGAACCCGAACGGAGAACGTTTGGATTGGGATGAGGCGGTACCTGAAATGGTGGGTGAGGTCTGGAGGAGATTTCATTCACAGCTCGCTTTGCTCAATGAACTTCGCATCACTCGTTGCGTCATCTGCCCTGAAGTGTTCAAGATGGAATTGCACTTCTTTTCTGACGCATCTGAGAAGGCCTTTGGAAGCGGTGCGTATTTGAAAAGCGAAGATCCAAAGGGCAGGATATCCGTGAACTTGCTCACATCCAAAACCAAGGTGGCACCGTTAAAGAGCCAAGCGATGCCAAGATTGGAACTTCGCGGTGGCGTTTTGTCTGCTGAACTCTACGTGCAAATTCTGCAATCGCTGAAGATCAAAATTCCAACCTTTTTCTGGGTCGACGCCATGTGCGTGTTGTACTGGCTACAATCACCACCATCAACATGGGTCACTTTCGTCGCCAACAGGGTGGCCAAGATTCAAGCTCTCACGGAAGGCTGTGTCTGGGGACACGTGCCTGGAGTTGAAAACCCCGCAGATTTCCTGTCACGTGGAGTCATGCCAGCAGATCTCATCGACTTGGTACCATTCTGGAAGCCAGGCTGGGTAAAGAAGACGAATGAGCAACGCCAACCACAACCGAAGATCGTGACGACGGAAGAAGCAGAAGAAGAGCGAAGAAACACTGCGGCATCGGTAGCTGCAGCAACTACGGCTGAGTTCAACGTTTGGTTCATCTCTCACTTCTCTTCGTATCCCGATCTGGTCAGGCGTACGGCGTATTGGCTACGCTTGAAGGATCTACTTCGCATGCCCAAGGAAAAGCGGTTCAAATCGGACTTGTTGACGGTTGCGGAGCTGAAAGAAGCAGAGTTCGCATTAATAAGGCTCGTTCAGAAGCAAGTTTTCGCTGATGAATGGAACAAACTAACCAAGGGAAAACCAGTTGCGAACAGTTCACCACTGCGGTGGTTCAACCCGTACATTTCCGATGAACAGCTCATTAGAGTGGGAGGACGCTTACGTCATTCATTGGAATCCGAGGACACGAAACATCCCATCGTACTTCCGGCTAGGCATCAACTCACACGACTTCTTTTCCGACATTTCCACGAGAAATTGCTTCACGCTGGCCCACAACTGGTGTTGGGAGTCGTACGATTACGCTTTTGGCCACTTGGGGGCAGAAGTGTGATCAGAGAGGTGATCCATCACTGCAAGGAGTGTTTCCGGTCGAAACCCGTGGCTGTTCAGCAGTTCATGGGAGAATTGCCTTCTGCTCGGGTTACCACCTCGCGACCGTTCGCGCGGACAGGTGTGGACTACATTGGACCACTTTATGTGCGCCCAGCCCCAAGACGACCTGCAGTTAAGGTTTACGTGGCACTTTTTATCTGCCTCTGCACCAAGGCTGTCCATTTGGAATTGGTAACAGACCTATCCACAGAGCGTTTCATCCAGGCACTTCGACGATTCGTAGCCAGGCGGGGAATCTGTGACGACATTTATTCCGATAACGGAACGAACTTCGTTGGCGCTCGTAATAAAATGGCCGAACTTCTGTTGCTGCTCAAGGACCGTAAACATCGCGACATCGTCTCCAAGGAATGTTCAAACCAAGGAATCAAATGGCACTTTAATCCACCCAGTGCACCACACTTCGGAGGCCTCTGGGAGGCCGCGGTTAGATCTACAAAGAAGCTATTATTAAAAACAATCGGCGAAACACCTGTTACCGCAGAGGATCTCAACACGTTGCTGGTCCAGGTGGAAGGCTGCCTCAACTCTAGGCCGTTAACTCCGATGTCCGATGACCCTAATGACCTGGAACCATTAACACCGGCACATTGTCTCGTGCAGTCATCGCTGCAAACAGTACCCGATGCTGATTTATCAGCAATCCCGATGAACCGGCTCGACAAATTCCAGACGATGCAGCGCATGCTGCAAGACTTCTGGACTAGATGGCGGAGGGAGTATTTGTGCCAGCTACAGGGACGGGTCAAGCGCTGGAAGCCACCAATACAGATCGAGGTCGGTAAGCTTGTGGTCATCAAAGACGAGAACTCACCACCAATGCGATGGAAGATGGGAAGAATTTTCGAGGTACACCTAGGCGAAGACGGAGTGGTTAGGGTAGTAACGCTGAAAACCGCCGACGGCTATCTCAAACGTCCGGTGGAGAAGCTGTGCATACTGCCACTTCCGGAGTACAGCGACGCCATGGAATCAACGGATGCAGATCTTCAAACCCAATCCTAACTTCCTATCCCTATTCCCACATCCCCGAAGAGGTTTTTTTGTATCTTTTCAGAAACTGGTCATTTCTGGGTGGGTGAGATGTTGGAGTGGTCATGATTAACAACCCTGCATCTGCTGTCGGGTCACCACTGTCGGGTCAACTGTGATCATCCAACGCGAGTGACCACTCTTATCACGGCTGCACGCGACCTACAGCAGCTGATCGCGGTATTGGTGATCGCGGTGATCCTCTCGCGAGATGGACGATCGTAATCGCTGATAGGATGCACTTTTCTGGGGTCGATGACCGCCGGGCCGGGTTGATGACCTGACCTGCCTCAACGAACGACGGGAGCAGCTGACCTGCTGCGATATTTAGTTTTAAGTTTTTAGAACTTCTCGAACCGGCAGATCGAAACGGTCGATTCTGCGCCTATCAGGCAATTTAAATGTGTTAGGCTTAATATTAATAAATGTAGTTCGTTTAACTTTCGTTTTGTGCAGTAAAATTGTGTTTAAAATTAAAGTGCTGTTTTTTTGTAATTGCGTGTTGTTTTATTGTGAATTGGCAAGAAACCCGGAAGCCACCCCACGCACGGACTACCCAACGAACCAGGACCAGACCAGCCAGCCCAAATCCGATCCGGTCGATGCTGGGGGCCACCAGAGCTGTCGAAGGCTAGGTTGTACTCCGGCTCCCCAACAGAAGGATTGGGAGAACTTCCTGGATACGATTCGGGACCTCGACAAGATTCGAGTGCCACGTAGGTTAGTGACTACGAACGCCGCTGCTAACGAGCTGCACGGGTACGCCGACGCATCAAAGCACGCGTACGGAGCTTGCGTGTACGTGAAATCGATCATCTCAGGGAGCCCCGCGGAACAGAAACTGCTGTGCGCCAAATCGAAATTGGTTCCAAAGACGGTGTAAACGATCCCACGGAGTGAACTGCTGACCGCACGCTTGCTGCACGGGTTAGTCAAGAACTTCTTGGAGGCGGTGGACTTCGTCTTTAGAAAAATTGTGCTGTGGTCTGACAGCCAGGTCGTGCTTGCTTGGCTAAAAAAGAATCCTGATCAGCTGGAGGTGTTTGTGAAAAAATGGGTTGCTGAGATTGTGCGCACTGCAGACAACCCTGCAGATATCGTTTCACGCGGTATGTCTGCAACCAAGCTAGTAACCAACGAGAAGTGGAAGAAGTGCGCAGAGTACCAGCGAAGTGAGATCTGCGAAATGGAAGAACTAGAGCCGCTGCCAGATGACGCCGTTACAGAGCTTCGTCGTGCTGTGGTCGTAAGCGCGGCCATCCAGTACGAAACATTCCAACCAACGTTCGAGAGGATCGAACCGTTTCGAGCGCATCTTCGCCTACGTCGTGCGGTTCTGCCAGAACTGTAAGGAGAAGGTAAAGGAAAGGCGGGTCGTATCAAGGTACCCTACGATCCCAGAGATGCGCGAGTCGCAGAAGGCGATTTTACGAGCGGTGCAACACCTGGAGAGTTCGCCGCCGAAATAGCCAGCCTCGAGAAGGGTGAGTCCTCCAAGACACTAAATTGATTGAACCCGTTGCTGGACGATGGGTTGTTGTGTGTGGGCGGTCGCCTGCGCCATTCGCGGCTGCCATACGCAAACATGCACCAGTGGATACTGCCGCAGCACATCAAGGTGGGGCAGAACCTGGTCAGATGCATTCACAAGGAGAACTTGCATGCTGGCTGGCTGGCATTGCTGGCGGCAGTTCGTCGGCAATTCCGACCAGTACAAGCTGATCCAGGATCAGCTGACGGAGAGAAAGATTTTTGAGTTTCGCCAGCCACGCGAGATTCATTAGTGCGGTGGTATTAGTGTCGTCGAGCCTCGATCGTCCAACTTGGAGTGCGTGACCTCGATCGACGATGATGATCGTCAATGATGATGATTGTTTACGTTCGATCAGGTGGAGTTTGGAGAAAAGTGGGTGTTAGCAGAAGTTCGACGTCTCGCTTCGGCGTGCGACATATACTTGCTGTATGTATTTACCTGGACAACCAGGGCTCCTTACCCGATGGATGATGTTCCAACGAAGCGACGTGGTGTCCGGGGTGATCTTTGGTGATTGGCGATAATAGCTGTTGATTCTGGTTGGTTCGCAGAGGTGCAGCGGTGGAACACGAAGATCGACGAGCCAGCGACCGTTCACTGGGCTCTCCGGGTGCTTCGAAGACGATGAACGATCCGAGCAGGATGTAGTTTTGTCCGGTGAGTACTCCCAGTACCCAAGCTGAGTGTGAGTGGTCGCGTTATCCGATCGCGATGGTGGAGCCCTTGCTCGCCCGCGGAATTGAAGGCCAGTAGCACAGTTCCCAAACTGTGATGACGTTTGTCGCACGGTGTGTGTGCGTGTAGAATCCCGTAAAAGGCGCAAACCGATGTACTTGGTGGGGGCCAACCTGACCTGAGGTCCTTCCAAATCCTTCCCAATCCGGTTCGAAGGACCAATAATGTTGGGTTGGTCCTTACCAGTCGTCGATAGCTCAGTGGGGTTGTCCGGAGTGGTTTTGGGGCACCTTTCATCCAGGGAAGTTCCGTCCGTTTGGTGGGGTTTTGGTGAGTATTCCGGGTCCAAAAAAGCACACGTACACACAGTTCACATCAAACACTCAGCTTACAAAAAACTACATTTATTCCACGACAAAAAACTACATACACGCAGAACAATAAGGCATATTTGAATCAACAAAACTTTTTGTTGATATGAAAATCCAGATTTTTGTTGAACCAACACTAAACGTCAAAGCAACTTTTTCCAAACAAAAAAAGATTTTTGTCGAGTTGAGAAAATCAAGGTTTGTTTCAACGCAAAATCGGCGTTGATTATGTTCAACAAAAAAATTGTTGAATCAAACCTCGTACAGGCTGATTCTACAAAATATTTTTCTGCGTGTATATTAAAACTACACAAAATACAGATTGATTCGGCCTCTTGGCCAGCTAGTTGCTGCAGCTATGGGTTTTGCGCAATTATATATAATGATTCTAATCATTGGACGGGCCGGCCAGTCCTCGTATTGGTGTACTCGATCTCGATCAGCTGGCCCACATGCACACAACGGCCGCCGCCGTGTGGATCGTGAGATGCACCGGTGAGTTGGGATGAGCTGCAGTCGGTGAGAAGCGAGATCGTCTGCGCTACCGTACTCGTAGACATCTAGTGTCAATCCGACGTAACGTGTTGAACTTAAGGACGTCTTGTCACTGCTGATCGTTGAGGCCAGATTGCTTCCCACGGTACAGAAGTGTTTATTCAGTTCGTAGCTAGCGTTTACAGGGTCTGTAACTTCGGTGCCTTCAATTTTCAGCTTTATTTCCTTAACGCTTCCTGCTGCTTTCCCCAAGATCTCTTTCAAGCATCTCCAACACTGCTTCGTAGATGAACTCGAAAGTTGGCGATAGTAGTAATTCCTCTTACACTCCTCTTTCTTAGATTGCACCTATTTAGAAGCATGTTTTAACAACGATTTGGTCCGCTAGACATGCGGCGGGTTGGTTCTGCTTTTCTTCAGGAGCTTTTCCTCGCGTCGCTTGCTTCGGTGAAGATGGTTTCATTGAGGAGTGTGTCAGCAAAGGTAGTTGTACATATCATGTGATCCAGGATGTTCCCACTTGATAGTCGCATCGCCACTGTATTCGTTACTTGAACATTAGACGAATCCAGCAGGCGTAGATACTCCTGAACAGCAGGACTCGTCGTGATGTTCACGGGAACGTTGAATCCCCAGCAAGGATAACATGCTCATTCGGTAATTCACTCAAAATCTTGTAAATGATTTCAAGGGTCGCTCCAAAAGGATAGCTCGGTGGACGATACACGGCAAAAAGATCGATTGGATTCCCAGCATATTACAAGTGCAAACAAATGTAGTGGCAGCCATTTATGTTCACGTTCTTGGTGACAAAACATTTAAATTTGTTACGAAAGTAACACCCATACCTCCATGCGAATCCAAACGTGATGAGAATACAGCAGAGTAGCCTTCAATTCCGTACAGTTCAGTGCAGCCTTCATTCACCCAGCCTGCACCGCCAACAATCAGCACGTCAACAGGATATTTATACCGAGGAAGAAATTCTTTGATGTTGTCGAATTTATCTTTGATGTTGTCGATTCATACCCCTTATATTCCATTGAAAACCCCTCAGTGCCACCGAAACGTTTACATTATTACAAATACAATCTTCAATACAATCAAATGACACATTTTTTACAATACATGAAGCCATTTTTTTAAAAATAAACAAGTAAAACAGTAAAAATAACGACCCGTTCCCTAGCGACGCTTTGGAACTTGCTCGATAACAGAAGACGATGAAATTGGGCGGCTTTGAGTTACCACATCGTGCCTACGCCAGGTCTCTCAACTTCGATGGGAGCGACCGCATTCTTCACAACGAATTGCGGGTCCGCGGTCTCGAAGTCGTGGCGCTGCAGGAGGTGCGCTGGACGGGGAAGGACCACCGAGAACTCGGTGGGTATACTATGTATTGGAGCGGCGGCGATACACACGAGCTGGGGACAGCTTTTATCGTGCTGGGCGAAATGGCGAAGCGCGTGATTGGTTGGTGGCCAGTCAACGACAGAATGTGCCGGTTGAGAATCAAGGGCCGATTCTTCAACCTGAGCATCATAAACGTGCACAGCCCGCACATGGGAAGCGACGCCGATGACAAGGACGCTTTCTACGAGCTTCTTGACCGGAGTACAGGAAGTGTCCAAAACACGACGTCAAGATTGTCATCGGCGACTCAAGTTGGCCAGGAGGAGGACCGGTTATTGGGAGGTTCTGCGCTCACCACCAGACGAACTAGAACGGCCTACGACTCATCGATTTCGCTATCTCCCGAAACATGGCCATACGTAGTACCTTCTTCCAGCACACCCCCCTATACAAGTACACCTGGAGATCACCAAACAACACGGAGACGCAAATCGACCATGTTCTCATTGATGGTCGGCACTTCTCAGACATAATCGACGTCAGAACCTACCGTGGCGCGGACATCGACTCGGACCACTACCTGGTGGAAGCTAAGCTGCGCCAACGCCTGTCCGAGGTCAACAAGATCCGGTACCGTCGCCCGAAGAGGTATAATCTGGAGCGGCTCAAGGATGCTGAGGTCGCTACACAGCAACAGCATTTTTCATTTTTTTTTTTTTTTGACAATGTACAAATTTTTTTGATAGTGTCACAAATTCTCCACAAATTATGACGTTTTTGGTTTTTGAAAGTAACGACTTGGTCCTCCCAACTTGTAGGTAAAAATTTGATTTGTTAATAACTTTTCAAAAGTCCAGTGCACAAATTTTATTTTTATTGCACAAATTTTTCACAAATTATGGACTATTTTGTTTTCAAAATGCTGACTTGGTCCCCCTAACTTGTATAGACTGAAATGTGTCGGAATAAAGACGGAGGCGAGGGGCGTGACATTGGCCTTAACGTATTAATTTTCGCATTTAATATATTAAGGAATTACATTTCTCGCGTCATCTGATATTTGACAGCACGACACCTGCTTTGAAAACATTGATTTGCCCCGTGTCACTTTCGCTGGCAGAACTGTCAAGTTTGTTTTGATTTAGTTTTAGAAAGAAAATATGTCGCGAGTTTAATTAGGAATTTTTATGAAAACTTGCGGTTCGAGGTCGGTGCCGCAAAGAAACCGGGCTCCCAGCTAAAATGTTCCTCGGCGAAGCTAACTCTACTTCCACGGAGGAGACGTGCAACTTGTTCGCTCAGCACTTTTTGAGCGTATTTCGTCCATCGCCTGCAACTCCGGATCAAGTGCGCAGCGCACTCCGCGCTGTCATCGCAGACGTACTTCACCTAAGCGCTGTACCAATCACGGAGGAGGACGTACGAATGGCGATCGCAAAGCTGAAGTCCTCATCGTCTGCCAGACCTGACGGATCCCATCAATTGTGCTGAAATCCTATGCTTTCGCCGTCACAAAACCGTTGCAGCAAATTTTCACCCTGTCCATACAATCCGAAACCTTCCCGAATTGCTGGAAATCATCGTACATGTTCCCAATCTTCAAGAAAGGGGATAAGCGGGACGTTTACAATTACCGGGGAATAACATCTCTTTGTGCCGGTTCCAAACTGATGAAAATCATCGTAAACACGCTACTGATAAACGCAACGAAGGGTTACATCTCAACAGCACAGCACGGGTTCTTTTCGGGACGCTCGACAAGGACAAACTTAGTCGACTTCATCTCATTCTGCAAACGAAACATGGAAGGCGGAGGACAAGTGGATGTTGTTTACACCGACCTTAAGGCTGCGTTCGACAGGATCGACCACCGCATCTTACTCGCCAAGCTCGACCACCTCGGTGTTTCATGCAAGGTCGTCAACTGGGTTGCATCGTACCTGACTGGCAGAACACTCTCGGTCAAAATCGGTGCTTCCGATTCAGTGCCGTTCTGTATGACGTCTGGCGTTCCTCAAGGGAGTAATATAGGACCAAGCTTCTTCTCTGTCTACTACAACGACGTTACCTTTGTGCTCCCACCCGGATGCAGAATTCTCTACGCCGACGACCTAAAGATTTACCAGCCAATTCACAACGTAGACGACTGCAGGGTGCTCCAACAGCTGATTGAGTCTTTTACTCAGTGGTGTGATTCAAATTTGTTGTCAGTAAGTTTCTCTAAATGTTATATTATCTCTTTCACACGCAAAAAACACCCCCTCTGCTGGCCTTACACCATCGGAGACCAACCGCTGGAGATTTTGACGATTTATTTGATTAATCGATGTCTGTAGATTCCTTTATTTCTAACTTACTCCGTACTATTTTTGTTTAGATCTAAGTTTATATTGTATCTCGTGAAATGTATTGACCATGTTTAAAAGACGGTGGGTTTTATGCCTATTCGAGAGTGGCGATTTTTTTTTTTTGCTTAAAATTATTTATTTGGCTTTTTGTTAATACATTTTTGGGCCAGGTTTAATCTTCTTAACTTCTTCTTCTTTTCCAGCAAGTTGTAGCAGTTTTTTTGTATCTGCGTAAACAAAGCATGGTTCTTTCGTTATTTGAAGTGGATTTTCATTTTCGTTGCTGTTGTTGATTGCGGTGGATGGTGTTTGTGCTTCTTTTTCGTGTCTATCTTGAAACGATAGATCGGGTGCGTTATCGTTGTCAATCTTCTTTTCTAGTTCTGTTGTTTTCACGGTGTCGCCTTCGTCTTCTTCATCTGATCTGGTGCTGTTGCTGTCCATTTGTTTTGATGCGACGGTGCATTTTTGCCCCGCATGTAGTTTTTGGGAACAATAGCGACACGTCTTAATTTGTTCTTTATGAACAATGTACGCCGATAGACCCTCAATCTTGACGAATGAGGGTATCGGCTTTTTGATCTTCATCCGCACGACCCTTACCCCGTTCGGGATACCGGGGAAGAAGTCGCGCCATACCTCATTGTGGATTGAAGTTATCTCCCCGTATTGTTGTAGTTGATCCTCGATGAGATGATTTGGCATTCGAGGTGGCAAATCGTGGACTTTAACCTCGATAGTGCCATCCTCCACGTAGATCGGAATTAGGAACCGCTTTTTCTCATGCACAATGAAGTGCTTGGAATTGTGGTCCCTAGCGATGCGGAAAGCTTGATCTGGCGTTGTTGTCTCGATGATGACCTGGTTCCTCGACACGTTCACCTGCAGGTTACGCACCGACGACAGGTCCAGTTTGACCTGCTGCTGCAGAAAGTTCTGGATTGTCCCCAATTCGGGAACCGCTGGCATGACATTAAAGTCAAAAACCAGGGAGTTCTGGCGAAAAGTTTTCATTTCGTTTGGCTTGCACTCGAACAATGAACGACCTTGGGCCGCAACCGTCTCACAGAAGAAAGCGAAAAGTTCACGAGCGCAAAATGCGACCGCTCTGGCTGAGTGTAGAATAGCGACTCGAGTGGCGAATTTAGCGATCCAACTCGAACGGGCTTCTACCACCCATTTAAGATAGATAAATGTCGGATGGACAATAAAATAAAAATAACAAATAATAACAAATAACATTGTCATTACGAAATGATTTTTTACCTTAATCAGTTGTATCCAGTGCATCCTACGAGATTTTATCCTGTAACAACAAAAATATTATTAGTTTTCCAAAGACAAAATTTCAAATGCTCATTTCAAAATTTAATTTGTTCAGGCAATAAATGCTTCCTACTGTTGATCCCAAGTAACCATCGAGCACTAACAACACAGAGAACAGATGTACATCTTGGTTCTAACATGTGTGTAAACCGTGTAAACTAATAAAAATGCGTTGCATACAATCTTGCATCAAAGAAATTAGAGTGTGCAGGATACGCTTGGCGGCGCCACCGTCGCGGCTGAGAATACTTGACTTAACAATTAAAAAGGCTCAATAATTTCGAAAGAAAATAAATGTTAATCTCGTTTAAATATAAAATTCACTTCTGTATAATTCCAGTTGACTAAAAATAATGCAAAAATGCGTAACCATTAACAAAAACATAACAGAAAATTCATTCAAAAATTATTTTTCAAACGACAGCTTAAAATAGTCCCTTTACACATGTTATCACAGAGAACAGATGTACATCTAGGCTCTAACTTGTGTGTAAACACTGTTGCACTAAAAAAATGCGTTGCATACAATCTTGCATCAAAGGAATTATAGTGTGCAGGATACGCTTGGCGGCGCTTGACTTAACAATGAAAAAGGCTCATTAATTTCGAAAGAAAATAAATGTTAACCTCGTTTAAGGGTGCACAGCAACGAAGGAAGTTGTTGTCTTCTTATACCAAAATAGTCAAACTTACGGACCCAATCCTGCAATATTGGGAATGTAAAATTAATCAAACTTTGTTGTAAATTACTTTGTGGACCGTACTTTAGGGGATGAATAAAAAAATATTTCGATAGTACCCGTAGTTTTGAAGATACTAAAATGTCTGTTACAAAAATCTGGGTGCAAAAGCTCTGGTTGATGTGCACCGTTAAATATAAAATTCACTTCTGTATAATTCCAGATAACTAAAAATAATGCAAAAATGCATTAGCATTACCAAAAACAAACAGAAAATTCATTCAAAAATGATTTCTCAAGCGACAACTTAAAATAGTCCCTTTACACATGTTATGTCCGATTTCGTTTTATTTACCTTCTTTGGCGCGTAAAATTGCAACCCTCTGATGAGGGACAGTCAGACTTTGGTCTGATGTCGTTCGTTCGGAATGTTTTATGCAGTGATTAGATGGTCCAACGTTCTGCTACGGAGGCCATCATGATTTTGGAAGTGGCGCTATCTAGGCGGATGGTGCACATGAAATGAGCTAGGGCATTTCAACGTATTTTGGTTTTTTTTACACACGTTTTTCAATGCTGTATGTCCAATGATATACATCTGTTTTCTGTGATTAAAGCTTTTTTCGTGCGTATTAATTCATACTTTCGTTTTGCAAAATCATCTTCAATCAAAGTCATCTGGTTTATGGTACCCATGCGTATTAATTAAAAACCCCAAACCAAACAAAATCCTGTGATCAAAATTTGATTTTACGTAACTTCTTCCATACAATTTGCCGATGCTTCCAGAGTGTCCAAAGTGTTAATTAGTTAGCGTATAAACCTTCCTTGGGCTTATACGAATCCAATGCAGTAAAAAGCGCACCGATCCGTTGTTCCGTTTTGAACTGATTTGCGTTCGAACAAAACCGTCGTAATTTTTTATATATAGATATATAGATTACATTTATATATTTTCATAAAATTTAAAAATAAACCTCGATATATCACTTGTTTTCATAGTTCTTTAATGTTTTCAGATGACAGTTTTCGAAATTAGTCCCGCCCGTGTGGATCAATCGGACCGCGCACTGGACTCACAATCCAGAGGTCGCTGGTTCGAATCCCGCGGCGGGCGCTCTGAAATTCTTTGTGTAAATATGAGTATTCGGCGCCGTCGCTCCGTGCCATACTTTCATACACTTAGGAGCCCAGGGCAGCGAAGTCCTTGTAGATAAAAGGAAGACACTAGTGGTTGGTACTAGCAATGGTGGCCGACAGCTATAAAGTCAACTTCGTTTCGTTTTCGATATTAAAAAACTTCTTGTGACATATTTTTGTAAACAGTGCATTGGGCTTTCTCAGCGCGCCCGACCCGGGCAGAAAATCGCATCTTAGGAAGAACACAAAAATATCATGGACTGTTTTTGTGAACATGGCATGATTTTTGTTTGTTCCAAAAACAAAAAAATTGGCCGCCGAAATTCATGATACTTTTTATGTTCCTAAACAGTGTATCATCAAATGTTTTATTTTCGTTTCTATTTGATATTTTTGGACTTAGCAGAATTTCGAAAATAAATTTATTTTGGACTTTGAAAAAAAAAATGGACCCGTCTATCATGAGATGATATTTTGATGTTTGATCAAGTTTTCACTGGACTTGGAAAATTTCGAATGCCAAATTATTTTGGGACTTAGAAAAAAATCGACCTCTCCATCATGAGATGATATTTTCTAGTTTTATCTTGTTTTCGCTGGACTTTAAGCAAAATTTTGAATGCCCAATTATTTTGGGACTTAGAAAAAAAATTCGACCTGTCAATCATGATATGGTACAATTATTTTTCATTATGTTTTCGTTGGACTTAGCTAAATTTTCACTCCTCCGCAAAATTTCACTTTTCCGACAATTGGAATATTTTTTAAAACACTGATCAGTTTTTTTTAAAGTATTTTTTTTGTTTAAGCGGGAAATGCCGGTTTTGTTAACTTGTAAAAGACAAATCAAAGATCGTATTTGTTAAATCCTTTGTTCCAGAAAAATGTTCAAACACGGGTTCGAACAATTGTTCTGCGTACCCGACAAACCCTGTTCAAGGTCAAACACGAATGAAGGTTCAAAAGCAAACCGAGTTTGCCAGCAAATTCGTCACCAGGGTTCGATTTCAATGACTGATTTCAAATATGCATGTTAAATAATAAAAATTAAAGCTTCTAACATTTTTTTTAAATAAAAATCGGCACAGAGCTTTATAACCTTTTTTTTCAGGAAACTTTGCCATTTTATTGAATTCAACATAAAAACGTTACTTAATCCACCTTTAGGTGGTTGGTGCCTTCCTCACGATATTCAATTTTTTTTTTCTAAACACAAAATTAAATTGTTTTAAGTGTTGATGTTCTCTTAAAATAACTGTAAATAGGGGCCAACTAAAATGATAGTTGAATAAAACAGGGCTGATGTTAAGGCAAGATGGTGGCAAAACTCGTGCGGCATTCGCGCGAGTTTCTTCAAAATACAAACTCTGACAGCTTTGAGTGCGGCACTAAGTGCGGAACTAGCCCTCAATCGAACGTATAAACAGAAAGGATTGTAGCAAAAACTCGATGGAAGTGATTTTGTTTGAAATGATATCTTTCTCCTGATTTTGCAGACTGATGCTTCTCTTCCTCGATGGTACCTTCGATATTTTTAATGTATTTTTAATGTAGGAAACAATATCTTTTTTTTTCATTTTTAATGTTTTGGAAACCACCTTGAGTCATTCAAAACACCCAAAAAGCAAAAACAAATAAGGGAGCGTTCTTTTATTACGTAACGCAAAATTTTGGATTTGGGACTCCAGAAATGTTGTTGTTGATTTTTTTATGGGAACTTTAACCCTATGGGTCATTCGCTCCCGAACTCCAGTAATGTTCTTTTTTATCTCACGGAACGGGTGGAAATGGAACAGATTTGAAATATGATCCAAACTGTTTTGCTGTCATTGGTTGTCATCAGGGAGTGTCACCTATGTAAACAACTACAGAAAAACTGCCGTCGATCGGCCGCGACTGAAAAGTTTGGCTACAACGTGCGGTTCAGCAACTGGCACAACTACCAGATTGCCATCTAGAACGTAACCAACCAATAAGTGTAGATCCGCTTTCTTCGAACATGGCGATCTGTGGCAGTGAGCAGCACGTTGTATCAACATCTACCGTCGCCGGAACATCTGACTGGCCAGGTAGGCAAACCTCGAATCAGACTAATAAGGTTTTCGCTCATTCCGTGTGCATATTTCTGGACGGCTTTCAGGTCGAGGGCAACTGCATACAGTACCACCACCAATCGCCGAGCCATGAACCGACAAGGAGGCGCAAATAACATCCGTAGCCAGTCAGCCAGACTGGATTGGCTAAAGACGCTGGAGAAGCTGGCCTGCGAGGAACCGAGGGAGGTTGGGTCGTAGATGGGCCAGTTGGTGCACTTCTGTTCTGTTCTGTTCGAAATCGGGAGGAGGACATTCAGAAGATGTTGTCCAAGCTTGTCGAGTAAAAGGAGGAACAGAATTGTTGTGCTTCTCGTAGAGGAACGAATCAATTGGGTCCTAAAATGAAGCATAGATTGCTGATATTATTGTTTACAGCGATAAAGCTTATTTTTCTGAGTACAATGACCCTTTGTACGACCACAAAGAGTTTAAAATGGATTTTTAAATCAATTTTGAAAAATTTATCTCGCGGTCCTTCTTGACAGAAAAGCTCCTACTTGACAGCTCGTTCCAAGGGGACCATAGTTAACCCATCGAAAAAATGTTGTCTTGTCAAAAAAAAAATTGCGTTAAAATGAAAAAAAGTGATCAAAAATGGTTTTTAATCGTGTTTTTTACCGTTGTACATAAAAATTCACATAGGGCTTTAGTACCCAATTACGCATTGGACAGCTGAATAAAGAAACCATTTCTGTTGAGCACCTTTTATTTGTATTATTAAAGAAAGTGAATCCTGTGTCTGAAATAAAATATACTGAGAAAAAAAACTAAGGTAAGTCGGGGAAGGCTGCACCTTGTTTTGAATACACTCAATTCTTATCGGCTTATCGGCTCATTACATTTGATAGGGTTATCATTTCTCCGATGTTTTAGGCGCATTTGGAAGGTCTTTTAATTATCCAACTAATGACGGGTTGTTTCCTAAATCAGGACATCACTTTAATCTAAATATCTGAGATTCGGCCTCTAAATAGTGTATAAATAACACTCATGTGCTTATAACTTTTGCTAGGGTTATCAGATCATCATTGTATTGGGCTCATTAGAAAGGTCTTTCAATTATCCAACTAACGACGGGTCGCATTATGGACCCGGCCAACAATTTCATCGAAATATTTGAGATCCGGCCTCTAAAATGTGTACAAATGACACTTAAGTGCTCATAACTTTTAATAGGGTTATCAGATCTTCAATCTTTTGGGCTTGTTGGAAAGGTCTTTTAATTACCTATCCAACGACGGGTCGCATGATAGATCTGGACAACTTTTTCGTCAAAATATTTGAGATCCGGCCTCTGATATGTGTACAAATGACACTTAAGTGCTCTTAACTTTTGATAGGGTTATCAGATCTTCAATGTTTTGGGCTTGTTAGAAAGGTCTTTTGATTACCTATCCAACGACGGGTCGCATGATAGATCCGGACAACTTTGAAAGTATTGGCTTCGCACAGCGTAGAGCATGACTCGGACCGGGTAGTCCCAGGGTCGGCAAGCTACTGGGTGATTCAAGGGAGACGGTGAACAAACAGAAAACACTACGAATTTCAACTTCAAAAACAGCACTTTATTGCGGAATGGTGTGAGTGTGGGTGTGGGGGTGTTTTGTGTGGGTAGTTCAGGGGCAACCTTACCATGCAGCTCAGCTGGATCTCGCCGGATGTTCGCCGGCAGAGGAGCTTCGGCGCTACCACTCTGCGGCTTCGTTCCGTCCCACGGTTGGGGGGGGGGGGTTCTTGGCTTGCTGGCTTCGGCGATGGCGGTTGTTCCCCAGCTGCGATCTCCGGTCTTCGTCGCCGGACGCAGCTTCGTACTGCAGCCTTCGGGCCGTCTTCGGCTTCGGCTTCCGTGCCGGATGTGGATGGACGACCAGCAGGCGTTGCTGGCTTCGTAACGGGCAGGTGTCTTCTCTCCTTGTCGAATCGGCAAGCCCCGGAGTCCACCGATTTGGGCTCGCCGAGAGAGGCCCTCCTTAGCGTTTAAGGCCAGCGGCCTGAGGGTAGTCGTCCTTGGCGTTGATGGCGCGGGGAGGCGCCAGACGACGGGGGTGGTCCTGTTACGGTTAGACGTGGGCAACTGCCATACTGGACTTACGATGCCCAGGCCGACCAAACCGAGACGGACGCGCGCTCGCGGAACCTCCGGGTCCCGCCTTGTGTGCGGCAATTGACGACCAACACACCGAGGAGCACGTCTTGTCCACTCGGACACCTGATTGGAAGAGGCCGATTTTTCCCCAAAATCGGCTCCTTGTTGGTTTTCCCGAGTCCATTTTCCCACCAATTTCCTTATGTCATCTGGACGTTTACATAATCCCCACCCTGGGAAATTGGTGGGCTTCAGCCTCGCTAACACTAGTAAAATTAGCCCCCTCACTACTGTAAAGTGTAGTGAAATGTGAAGGGACTACTGAAGTTGAAGAGGTAATTCGTCAAGGGTTGTGACCAACGGTTACACTATCCACTACCCCGGCGAAAAATGTGAATGCACGAAGTTCATGAACATTTTTAATCGAAAAGCATTTCCAAAATCATCTTCGGCACTCCTCAGGTTCGTCGACTAGTGTAAATGGTCATTCAACATTGTACAAGCCTCAATATGGGCAATATTTACAAGTCCCAGTGACTAACAATCACAGAAATATTTAAATTTATGTTTAAAATAGAAAAAAGATGGCATAGCAAACAAATACAAATAAATAAATTAAAAATTAGACATGCACTACAAATTAAAATAATAATTAAAACGAATCCCAAAATAATAGTAGACAACTCTATTTACATTACGCTGCGCAGCGATTTAATTTTAAGAAATATTTACATTTCATCCAACATTAGATCACTTTGGATCTCCTACGGAAATTCACCACATGGGCTTATTCCTGACGGACAAACTGGTTGACAGTTCCCGAAACGTCTCTAATTTGGTAAACGTCAGCATATCGCAATGTTTACATTGCTCATCTGCGTAAAAGTAGTGCAAAGTAATTAAATCAGTGCATATCGGTGTTTTATCGTTGAAATCAGCTGAAAAATTCAACGAAAGGACAAGGTAAGTGAAATACAATACAAACATAACGAAGATCTTCTTTTACAGGGTAATTTTGACTCAAATTTGGGTGTGCCAAGCTCGGCTAAACTTTGTGTGGAAGATCGCTGCTAGGTCGCACTTTTTCTTTAAAAAGAGGCCTGCAGGAGTCCACTATTTATCCCGGGATTCACCATGTAAGCCATCTTGACGCGCAAGATGCTACAGGTAAGAAATTGTGTACACATTAAAATTTTTGATCGAAACTAAGATCATAAAAATTCAATCAGGCCTGGATGCACCGAGAGATCCCCTCACCGCAACACCACCAGCCGCGCTCGGACCGAGGGAAAGGATATTTAACCCCTTGGTCGTCCACGAACTGGCCCGTTGGGCTATGGATTCTCGATTGTAGTGGTGAGTAGTTTAGGTTCATTACAACACCAAAAAGTATGCCATCTTGCCATTCTCTCCTTTTCACGAAGGTGGGGTTCTACACCCACACATTCTTTAGGGGAGAGTGGCTAAGACTAACACACACTAATCCCTCTTTCAAATAGTTCAATTCTTGAAAATATTTTACAGGATTAAATTGTTCACTTTATCATTCACAACTAATTTTCCTTTTCCCTTTTCTTTCCAGATATTTTCACTGTTCGGTCTTGCTGCTGTTGACGACAGGTCAATCCAGATCTGCTGACTTGGTCCAGGGAAAGTGGGACGTCGCCCGTAAACCCCTAGCACCCAAGTCGGTGCGGATCGTGGCCACTGACATCTCCAGCCGCAACGTACTAGGTGTAAAATATTAGATATAAGAGAAGTGAAAAAGAAAATAGTTTAAATAAAGCTTTTGTTCGGGGCTTTCCCTAGGGGGGTGCCACTTCAGGTTTTCGAAGCGGATTCGGATCCGCTCCAAAACCTTGAGACCCGCTCCCTCTGTTTAGCCGAATCTGTGTAATTTCATTCAGAGTGTTGGTTTTGACATTTCGTTTTGTTTGTTTATGTTTTGGAAAAACGTGTTTTTCCAATCGTAAACTTTTGAGGTTGAGGTTGCGGGAGAATTTGTGGCCACGGAGCGACTGCTGGAGAAGTTCACGAAGCGACCCTCCGGCGAAGTGCCATGCACCAAAATTGAGTGATTCGTGGAAACGTGGAAGAATCGGTGGGCTACTGTATCCGATCCAAGCCATCGAGCTAACTGAGCGACCAACCGGCAATCGTGCTGCTGTCGGTCTGGAATTATGCGCTGCCCCAAACCGAATTGACCAAGACGGTTCTGCTGCTAAAAGGGAACACGGAAAAGGCTCAGCTGCCCGACGCCAAGACCAAGAAGACTGAGGTCGGTGCCAAGAAACCAACCCCGGTGCCACTGGAGCGTGCTACTGCTAAAGAATAAAGTGCACAACCGTAAACGAAGAAGCTGCCACGAGAAGCCAACCACCATGAAGGTCACCGCCACCAAGGGTGGGGCAACAAGAACGACGTCAAGGCCGCGGTCAAGAGCTGAACGGCGTCAGTTTTTTTTCCATTTTCGACAAGATTAGATGGTTTTTAACACGATTTCTCTTTCAGGACTTGAAACAAAACATCTCCGGCACCGTCCTCAGTCACCTCCTCCTGTCGAAGGAACAACAATCTTATACAATCCGGTCTTTGCATAACCGTTGGTGTGGAAGGATCAGCCTCGCCAACAATATGGCTCCTTCGACGGAGAACCCACCATGCAGCACCGCCCAGGAAACAGGAAGGGTCCAAAAAAGCGCCCTGCCGGTAACCCCCCTAACCCACACGTGGCCAACCCGAAACCTGGAACCTCTGAAGTACAAGAATGGAAAGACGGCGACGGTGCATGTCTAAAAAGCCGGACGACCTCTACATCGAAACATCGAGCACCGACAGGGGCGGAGATTGGCCATCGGGAAACCGGGCAAGAACCGCCCGAATATCTAAGCCAGTGGACGACCCGAGGAAGGGCGACAATGCTTAGTACAATGCGCCGATCAAAAACTTCGAAGTGTAGACAAAAAGTGTTAACTGCCGGACACTGTCGAACAATGCCGAGTGTTCTTACGATCCGGAGCTGGACAGCACGCGACGAACGCGCATAGACGTTCGCAGAAACACCAGCTGATCACTAAAGCGTGAAGCTGACCTCAGAACTGGGAACCGGGATCCCGCCTACACGGGTCAACTTCGACAAGATGTACAAAGAAGCCTCTGGATTTATTGGATGGACATCCTCGATGGTATCAGACTTGACACCAATTCCAGCCTTGTTTGCCTAACCCGAAAAGTAGTCAGAATCGTAATAATGCACTGATGTGAAAAACAAACTACCTGCTCGTCTTGTGGTGAACCGGTCCGATGAGGACCTCCTTTGACACGTAGTAGTGTTTCTGGATATCGGATCGCTGACCGGAGAGATGCGTCAGCTGGTTCTGGTGGAGAGGTCTCGATGAAAACGGTGAGGATGACTTTGATCGGGATGGCGGTATCATCCGCAGGGATCGGATTGCGTTCATGAAAACAACCTTTGCACGTTCTATAAACACAGCCATTGAAATTTGGTACTTTTCCTTACATTGAGTAGTTCTTAAAGCGGTATACGCACTACGGAAGGAACCGGTCAAGGAAAATGTTAAATGCTGTTTGCAAAGCTGTATCTGACCCCTTTCCTTCCGATCTGCGTACTAGCCTTAAGCAAGAAACACCTGACCAACACTGGCTGACCACACATTTGAGGGATGGACCCCGAAGGAAGGACTATGGTCACTCTGATAGCCTCGATCTGTCCTTGATCCCAGTTCTATCGCGTGCAGTTCCTAGCCGCTGAACTGTCTATCATCATCGCCGCGATACAGGAGTCCGACAGTCAGGAACTCGTTTATGACTGCAGGATTCAGGCCGTTGATCTGCCGACGAAATGGTCCATCGACCGGCGTAATGTGGCACCGATCTTCAGTTGTGATGCCACTGATGCCACGAAGCTTTCACCGTCAGCAGCAGCAAACGAATCCGCTAACATGCACGTGAACGAAGTTGACATCCAGGGATGCCGGGCGGTTTAAAACGTACCTTTCATACTGCGAGCAGGAGCTTCGTAGCTCAAACGCGGAAACAGACCAATCGATTTTGATGTTTTTAATTTATTTAATTTCTTTACTAGGTACCTAAATTGAACCAATTTACTATGTTTTAAGCTTACAAACAAAATAAAGTTTATTCAAAGTATACATGTATTTCTTATAACTCATTTTTTTTCTCTTACAACATTGTACTAAGGCAGACATACGAATCAACCTGGATGGAAAAAGTAGAAGAGAAATAATACAATGTCGGCAGCGCTCCCACGCTGTCAAGATCTTGGCCGTCTTGTTCGCCTCTGCCAACACCCGCACTAGCCGCGTGAGAATAAAAAAAAATGTTGATCGGTTTTGGTTCAGCGAGTCCTTGACATTATCCGTCATCTTTGATACCTCGTCGGCCAGACGGGGTAGGGAAAGGTGAATCAAGAGGCGCTAAATTCCAGCAAGTTTTCGGTCAAGTCGTGGTTGCGAAACCGCCTCTACACGCCAGGGACCATCAGAACCGAATTTATGCAACCTTATCAGGTTTATCGAGCAAGTCGGCGTATCCAGAAAAAAATAGGCCCATGTTGACGCAAGTAGGTTGTACGCCGACCAGGCACGCAGCACCATTGGAACCCATTAACTCAATCCGAATTCTGAAACGGAATCTAATAAGAATCGGATACAAATTACGTTTCAAACGCAACTTCCGGTTCCCGTGTTCGAACGGTTGTTTGCGTTTGAAACGGAATTTGTGTACAATCTAATTAGATTCCGTTTCAGAATTCGATGATTTTGACTGGGAAAAGTGAGGTTCTGGAAGAGGCTCCGCAAGCTTTTTCCTGTGGGAGGAATTTAAATTGAGTTTCCTAAACCACTTTATTTTATGAACCATCACCTGAAAAGTTATCTCCACCCATCCCGGCAAAATCGAACTGCCTTCGGATCAAAGGATTCCACCACGTCCATTCGGCGCGTCCCCTGCGCCGCTGCCTGCCGGACATTTTCCGAAACATCGGAGTTTTCCAGTGCATCCAAACAACTAAAATTTACGTGTTTGTTAGCATGAATCTGCTGGGGATATTTTCATTTTTACTCACTACTTCTACCGCATTTTCCAAGGTCACTAGCTGGGCCTCCACCGGAACCGACTCCAGTACAAATGCCAAGGGACACGGACACGCGAACTGATAATCCGATTTCGGATGTTTTCCAAAAATTAATAAAAACTTAACATGGCGTTTGTTTTGTTTTCCTTCCAGTGACATTTTGAAAGCATGTACACGGTTGACTGGAATTAACAAATTTGGCTTAGAATAATCATATTTCCAGACAAGGTTTCGGATCGGATCTGGAGCGTCTGAAGCCGATTGCAAGGTTTCAGACCCGAGAAACCCGCCAGAACCTAAGTGGCACCCCCCTAGGGCTTTCCCCTATTATTTGCTTGTTCTAACTCCACGAAGGAAACAAGACTTTTCACAGTTTGCGAACGCCTACCAGGTATGACTACGTCACCTTGCTGGGTCCTCGGCAATTCTACAGATTCCAACTCCTTTCGGCCACCTCCCGGGCAGAACTCCGCCTGCTATCCGGTTCTTCGGTGCCTAGAATAACGATTAGGACGGCCTCACAGGACTTACTCATTGCCTAATTTATCGGCCCAGTCCAACAGGTACAAAATAATTTAATTTCAGGTGTGATTACCTCTCCAGGGATGACGTCACACACTACCTGGGTCTACGGTAATTTGTGGGTTCTAAATCGGTTCAATTCCTCTAATACATTCCTCATCTGCCGCCGGATCTCATCACCAGGACGGTACAGACTCTTGACCAGCAAATGGTCGTAAATTATGGTGTCCTCACAACACTACTGCTGGAGAGGACTCGACTGACGATCGCTTGGATCGGGCACCAATCAGTCGCACTTCTTTCCTACTGTTCTGTTTTGATTCTGTTCTGTAGTTGTGTGTGTGTTGGAGGAATAGTGTGGTTGTCGTTTTATAAATTTGATTGCTCGTCAAGTTCAACAATGAACACGAAAGAGACGAGACAAAATAAATAACATTGAATGCTGCTGCATGATTGTCGTGTAGTAGACACAAAAGGACGTTATAAACATTATGTACACGCAGCATAAAAGTTATAAAACTCGCTGCTGACCAAAATCGACGAACTGAGTCGTGCCAAAAACGATTTTGGAAAGCGCGCAAGATCCTCATTCCAATAGGACCGTAATGGACCGCGGTTCTGTGCTTTTTCACATTATTTTCGCTAGGGTAAGTGGACAGTGACCAACCGAGTTTACTCGGATTCCTGCCACCTCCCGTTGGAAAAACCCTTAGGTTTTTCTGCTTGACTCCATCAACCTTGATCACCTTTTGCGGATTTGAGCTGGGAGCCAATTGAAAGTATTCGCTTTGCACAGCGTAGAGCATGACTCGGACCGGGTAGTCCCAGGGTCGGCAAGCTACTGGGTGATTCAAGGGAGACGGTGAACAAACAGAAAACACTACGAATTTCAACTTCAAAAACAGCACTTTATTGCGGAATGGTGTGAGTGTGGGTGTGGGGGTGTTTTGTGTGGGTAGTTCAGGGGCAACCTTACCATGCAGCTCAGCTGGATCTCGCCGGATGTTCGCCGGCAGAGGAGCTTCGGCGCTACCACTCTGCGGCTTCGTTCCGTCCCACGGTTGGGGGGGGGGGGGTTCTTGGCTTGCTGGCTTCGGCGATGGCGGTTGTTCCCCAGCTGCGATCTCCGGTCTTCGTCGCCGGACGCAGCTTCGTACTGCAGCCTTCGGGCCGTCTTCGGCTTCGGCTTCCGTGCCGGATGTGGATGGACGACCAGCAGGCGTTGCTGGCTTCGTAACGGGCAGGTGTCTTCTCTCCTTGTCGAATCGGCAAGCCCCGGAGTCCACCGATTTGGGCTCGCCGAGAGAGGCCCTCCTTAGCGTTTAAGGCCAGCGGCCTGAGGGTAGTCGTCCTTGGCGTTGATGGCGCGGGGAGGCGCCAGACGACGGGGGTGGTCCTGTTACGGTTAGACGTGGGCAACTGCCATACTGGACTTACGATGCCCAGGCCGACCAAACCGAGACGGACGCGCGCTCGCGGAACCTCCGGGTCCCGCCTTGTGTGCGGCAATTGACGACCAACACACCGAGGAGCACGTCTTGTCCACTCGGACACCTGATTGGAAGAGGCCGATTTTTCCCCAAAATCGGCTCCTTGTTGGTTTTCCCGAGTCCATTTTCCCACCAATTTCCTTATGTCATCTGGACGTTTACATAATCCCCACCCTGGGAAATTGGTGGGCTTCAGCCTCGCTAACACTAGTAAAATTAGCCCCCTCACTACTGTAAAGTGTAGTGAAATGTGAAGGGACTACTGAAGTTGAAGAGGTAATTCGTCAAGGGTTGTGACCAACGGTTACAACTTTTTCTTCAAAATATTTGAGATCCGGCCTCTGATATGTGTACAAATGACACTTAAGTGCTCATAACTTTTGATAGGGTTATCAGATCTTCAATGTTTTGGGCTCGTTGGAAAGTTCTTTTGATTACCTATCCAACGACGGGTCGCATGATAGATCTGGACAACTTTTTCGTCAAAATATTTGAGATCCGGCCTCTGATATGTGTACAAATGACACTTAAGTGCTCTTAACTTTTGATAGGGTTATCAGATCTTCAATGTTTTGGGCTTGTTAGAAAGGTCTTTTGATTACCTATCCAACGACGGGTCGCATGATAGATCCGGACAACTTTTTCTTCAAAATATTTGAGATCCGGCCTCTGATGTGTACAAATGACACTTAAGTGCTCATAACTTTTGATAGGGTTATCAGATCTTCAATGTTTTGGGCTCATTAGAAAGGTCTTTTAAATACCTTTCTAAAAATTTATGATCAGACGGGTTTTCTTACAAAAACCACCCTTTTTACAATCTTTCAAACTTTAGCCAGAATCGTTTTTTTAGCATAACTTTTGAAGTACTTTACTAAACGTTTTGATATTAACTAGGGTCTTATGGGACCCCAAGACAAATCGAATGAGACCAAAACGGTCCAAATTGGTTCAGCCAGTCCGGAGATAATCGAGTGCATATTTTTCAGTGCACGGACTCACATCCAGACACACACACAGACATTTGTTCAGAATTTGATTCTGAGTCGATAGGTATACATGAAGGTGGGTCTACGAGGTCGAATTAAGAAGTTCATTTTTCGAGTGATTTTATAGCCTTTCCTCATTGAGGTGAGGAAGGCAAAAAACAAAACAATATTTTTCCTTATTTTTCAAGCAAGATAGCCATTAGAAAATTTCAGGCTCTAAATGCTCTCTATGTTTTTTTTTACATGTTGTTACCTTTTTTTTTTAAATAAAATAAGAAATAAAAATAAATAGCAAAAAACCATTTTTACTTTATTTCTCAAGCAAGAAATCATTAAAGAGTTTTTAGCTCTGAATGCGCTCTATGGAAATTTGCCATTGTATTACCTGTATTCTAAATATTTTTTAGCAGAAAATCAGTGAAGAGTTTAAGCTCCAAATGCTCTCTATCGAAATTTGCCATTTTATTACCTGAATTCTAATAGCAAGAAAATAAGTTAAGATTTTATGCTCTAAAGGCTTTCTATGAAAATTTCCATTACTACAGCCCGATTTAGACACTATAGTATGAAATGTTTAAATTTTATTCTCAATCAATCCAATAACATTGCTAAGAAAAATTTATGGAGTTTTTTTTAGAAAATGTCCAATAAAACAAATTTTAAATTTTTGCTTTATGGGTGTTTTTGAAACCGCATTGAGTTAGGGGTATTAAAAGCACCCAAAATGCAAAAACTAAAAATTTGGTTTATTGGACTTAAAAAAACGATGCCTTCCTCCTAAAATCAATTGAAAACGCTTTCTACTTGTACACAGAAAAAATATGTAAATTTACACAGCATATCATTACTGTTTCTTATATAAACTCACTCAATGTAATGTTGAAATATGATGTAAAGAGTAAAAGTCATGGAAATTACTCCAATGTAAATCTAAATCTAATGTAAATCATGAATCTAATGGAAACGTTGAGCATGGAAACTCAAATCTGATGAATTTCTACTCGTGTTCGGCTTCCATTAAATTCCTGTTTAATGTAAATCATATATCTAATGTATTTCTGCCAAACGTTGACTTCAAAACTACCCGAACTAAAAATAGTTATATTTGGTTCTCTTTCTATCGCTCTCATATTTCGCTTGCCCACTGCCTGAGCCTCGACCTGAACAAGTTGATGCTTTTGCCGCTCGTTTATAAAATGCGAAGATGGCTCAGTCGGCAGCGGGTAGCAGCAGTAACACCGAACATCCTACCCGTCGTCGGTTCGATTCCAGTCCAGCTTTATTCCACTTGGCCGTCGACGAGAAAGTGTCCCATACCTGTGAAACAACTTTTTAAAATCAGAATTTCCTTTTGCTGCGCTTCAATCATTTTAAAATAGAACATAGGCCACACCCTTTTCCTACTGCAATCCAAGTCGAGCTTCTCATTCCCATTGTCCAATCAGAATTAGTTGATTTGAACTAATGTAAATTCCAAAACTAATGTAAATTTTCAAAACTAATGTAAATTTCCAATGAACATTTATCATTTATCATAATACCTTTTGGTACATGATAAATAATGTAAATTTACAGGATATTTTTTTCTGTGTATACATCAATCGAAAGATCACAAGAATAGCTTTCACATGAAGGTAAAAGCAAATCGTTATGTTCAATTATCGCCCCCCCCCCCCCCCCCTTCCCCGAAAGCGGTAAAAAATATTTTTTTCACTAAAACTGGGATAACTTCAAACTTTTAGTAAAATTTTCCGAGGTATCCGATAAAAATATTTTCAGACATAGGCTTTTTGGTCCACAAACGGTGAAAACTTAAATTGACGTTTTTCGTAATTCAAAGACGCATCTTTTCGTACCCATACATGTATAGGTAAATACAGAAATTTTGAAGTTATCACAGTTTAATTGAAAAAATGATTTTTTGGCATCTGGATTACGCCGTTAAAAAAGCAATAGAGCAATTCTCTGAGATTTCGGTCATTCGATTTTTTTTGTATTTTTTAATCCGGCTGAAACTTTTTTGGTGCCTTCGGTATGCCCAAAGAAGCCATTTTGCATAATTAGTTCGTTCATATAATTTTCCATACAAATTTGGCAGCTGTCCATACAAAAATGATATGTGAAAATTCAAAAATCTGTATCTTTTGAAGGAATTTTTTGATCGATTTGGTGTCTTCGGCAAAGTTGTATGTATGGATACACTACACTGAAAAAAAAATGATACACGGTAAAATTTTTTTTGGTGATTTTTAATTTAACTTTTTGTCACTAAAACTTGATTTGCAAAAAAACACTATTTTTAATTTTTTTTATTTTTTGATATGTTTTAGAGGACATAAAATGCCAACTTTTCAGAAATTTCCAGAATGGGCGAAAAATCTTTAACCGAGTTATGATTTTTTGAATCAATACTGATTTTTTCAAAAAATCGAAATATTGGTCGCAAAAATTTTTCAACTTCATTTTTCGATGTAAAATTGAATTTGCAATCAAAAAGTACTTTAGTGAATTTTTGATAAAGTGCACCGTTTTCAAGTTATAACCACTGACGAACTGACGTGCCACCCCGAATCCAAACTTGACCGCACTTTCCTATCTTCCTTCTCACTCACCCTCAGCGATCGGCGATTGTCAAACAGACGATTTGACAGATGCGCAGCTGCACTGGCTGAGAAACTTTCAGGAACAACAAATGAAAATGGGGGAAAACATATTGAAGCCTAAAAACTTTTGCAAATTCTGAACTAAACGATGAATATTTTGCAAATCTTGCATTATTTAATGTGAAATGAGGCAAGAATTTGCTATAAACTTCCAAATTAGGCTTTTCTTTAGACTTTACGATACATTTCCATTCCAACTCTTATCCGCTATTTTCACTTTTTGTTCCAGAATCCTTCACGGCAAGGAAACAGCTGATGTGACAAATCGTCAAACTTGAATTCTGACAATCGCCGAAGAAGAGAATAGTAGAAGGAAAAAGAAACAGTGTGCGGTCAAAAATGATCGACAAATTTGTTCCTGGTGGCACGTCAGTTCGTCAGTGTTATAACCATTTTTAGGTAACTTTTTTGAAAATAGTCGCAGTTTTTTATTTTTTAATATTAGTGCCCATGTTTGCCCACCTTTGAAAAAACTATTTTTGAAAAGCTGAGAAAATTCTCTATATTTTGCTTTATTGAACTTTGTTGATACGACCTTTAGTTGCTGAGATATTGCCATGCAAAGGTTAAAAAACAGGAAAATTGATGTTTTCTAAGTTTCACCCAAACAACCCACCATTTTCTAATGACGATATCTCAGCAATTAATGGTCCGATTTACAATGTGAAAATATGAAACATTCGTGAAATTTTCCGATCTTTTCGAAAAAAATATTTTCAAAAATTTTAAATCAAGACAAACATTTCAAATGGGCGTAATATTGAAAGTTTGGCCCGTTTAAAATGTTAGTCTTGATTTTAAATTTTTGAAAATATTTTTTTCGAAAAGATCGGAAAATTTCACGAATGTTTCATGCTTTAACATTGTAAATCGGACCTATAGTTGCTGAGATATCGACATTAGAAAAGGGTGGGTTGTTTGGGTGAGACTTAGAAAACATCAATTTTCCTGTTTTTTAACCTTTGCATGGCAATATCTCAGCAACTAAAGGTCGTATGAACAAAGTTCAATAAAGCAAAATACAGAGAATTTTCTCAGCTTTTCGAAAATATTTTTTTCAAAGGTGGGCAAACATGGGCACTAATTTAAAAAAATGAAAAACTGCGACTATTTTCAAAAAAGTTACCTAAAAATGGTTATAACTTGAAAACGGTGCACTTTATCAAAAATTCACTAAAGTACTTTTTGATTGCAAATTCAATTTTACATCGAAAAATGAAGTCGAAAAATTTTTGCGACCAATATTTAGATTTTTTGAAAAAATCTGTATTGATTCAAAAAATCATAACTCGGTCAAAGATTTTTTGCCCATTCTGGAAATTTCTGAAAAGTTGACATTTTATGTCCTCTAAAACATATAAAAAAAAAACAAAATTCAAATAGTGTTTTTTTGCAAATCAAGTTTCAGTGACAAAAAGTTAAATTAAAAATCACCAACAAATTTTTTACCGTGTATCATTTTTTTTCAGTGTAGTCCATATCCATACCTTCAACTTTGCCCAAGACACCAAATCGATCAAAAAATTCCTTCAAAAGATACAGATTTTTGAATTTTCACATATCATTTTTGTATGGACAGCTGCCAAATTTGTATGGAAAATTATATGAACGAACTAATGATGCAAAATGGCTTCTTTGGGCATACCCAAGGCACCAAAAAAGTTTCAGCCGGATTAAAAAATACAAAAATTAAAATTAAAGAAAAAAGACCGATTCCGTAGAGCTCAATAACGACCATCTGGACCTGCAGTAAAAAATTTGAGCCCGATCGGAGAACTTTTTGTTCGGGTTGTGCCCTTTTCAAATGGAATTGCTTCTAGAATCGCTGTATATGCAATATAATATTTAAAATATATCACTTACAGTGATGGCAACAGCAGCGTTTTTTTTTTTATATTTATACTTTGTTCAAATATTTAAATATTTTGCATGTACTGGATACAGATAATCAGCATTTTGGAACTGCAACGTTTTTAACTGGTCACTTTCAATTGTTACTTAGCGAAAACATAGTGTGATGCGTGTTAAGGATTTTCATTCAATGATTGCGTTTTGTATAAACGTGTGATGTTACATTTTAAAATTCTGCAAATTCTTTTGCACATTTTTCGGTGCTAGAGATCCTCAAAGCTTCTTCTTCGTAATCATCAAAATTGCTTGTATCTCCTGGGCCTTTGCATCGAGGAATAAATGGAGCTTCAATCTTTTTTTGAAAAACAGATATCCAATCAGTTGATGCAAACCATCTATGCCCTTTGATGTCGTTAACTCCTGCTTTTAGATTTCCGTAACGTTTTGTTAAATCAACTTGTAGAAGATTTCTAAGTAGATCCTTTAGTTCTGACCCGAAATGAGATGGAAATCGTACCTTTCCTGAAACAATTTTTTCATAAATTTGTATTGGCTGATCAGCAAAAAAAGGTGGATATCCGGCTGCCATCTCGTACACAAGAACACCTAATGCCCACCAGTCAACTGCTTTGTTATATCCTTTGCTTAAAATTATTTCTGGTGCCAAATATTCTGGAGTTCCACATAGAGTCCAAGTTCGACCTTTCACGCGTTTTGCAAAGCCAAAATCTGTCACTTTTAGATAACCTTGAGAATCTATCAACAAGTTCTCCGGCTTCAAGTCACGGTATATCAGATCAAGATAATGCAAGTATTCAAAAGCAAGAACTATTTGCGCTGCATAAAATCTTGAATGTGGTTCTGAGAATCGTCCAACCTTACGTAAGTGAGAAAACATCTCGCCTCCTGGAACATATTCTAGTACCATATAAAGATTCGAATTATCTTTGAAGTGGAATTTCAGGCTGACCAAAAATGGAAATGAAATGGCTTGCAATATTCTTTTTTCATTTAGGGTGTGCTCAACTTGCTTCAGTTTAACAACTTTTTGTTTATCCAATATCTTCATAGCATAGTAGTCCTTCGTTGATTTATGCTGTACAATCATTACTCTTCCGAATGATCCTGTCCCAAGTGTTTTAATGCGTTCAAAGTCTTCTAATGAAGCAGTATTTGTTGGATTTCTTTTCCATTTTTCTTCAAAATCTTCTTTAGCTTGATCCAGGAATTCTTTTACACTTTCTGCGGCATCTACTTTTTTATTTGTTGAAGTTGCGTTGTTTCCCATGATGAATGATTTCAAGGGATCTATTCACTTAACTCTTGATAGTTAGAAAATGGACATTCCAACCTGTCCCTTTAACACCTACAAATCGTTTATTTTTACAGTCCTTTTTTCACATTTGCCACAAAACTGAAATTTACATCAGTTCACTAGTTAAAAATTCTTATCATCAAACACAACCATTACAACGGTTCGTTTGCAAGCAATCAATAAAATTTATAATGGCTTTTATCATAGCAGCCTAGATTGTATTTTCAAGAAAATGTTTTATCGATTTCCGATCATTGGCATTAACACACAAACACAAATTTTAGACCTGATTGCAGACAGTTCATTCCATCAGTTTGTCTAAACCCCATTGAAAAAAATAGTGTTCTTCTGGCATAAACAACATACGTATGTATTATGTCTAGATTAGAGATCCTAAACAGGGAGACTGGATGAAGTGAATTTGACGTACCCAAACAGACGCGAGTAGTGCGTCCATCCCGGGAATTCCCGGAACAAAAATCCCGGGATTTTTCCAAAACCGGGAATTCCCGAATCCCGGGAATTTTCATAATTTGTCCTGGGAATTCCCGAAATTGAAAAAAAATCAAATTTTGGTCTGAAAATTCAAATTTTGTTGTAGAAATAGATGAACAGTAAAATACATAGTAATCGATACGAACTTTAAAGCATTAAAAATTTGTATTCGGCATATATCAGCTTTAATTTGACTGATAAGGGAAAATTGATTATAATTTAGTCATATATCCGCAAAATGCCTGGCGCAATAAATATTTTCTATTTATTTTACGTATTTTTGAAGACTATTTATCATATTTATATTTATGATATTAAAATTGAAAATTATCATCTTAAATTATTTTTCATCAAACTCCGGATTTTGGGGCAAGTAACGAAATAAGACAGCTATTTAAGAAAAAAAAATTGCATCGTGTTTTGAATAACTTTGGTTAAAACAGGAACAGAAAAAAAATAGTACACCGATTTCCAAATGTATTGCTCTGAAATCTCCTGTACCTTTTCAGCCTGTATTCCTGATTTTCCCTAGTTGACGGTAGTAACTTAAAGAGAATTATTAAAATGTTTTATATAAAATAAAACATTCAAAAGTTATCTAAAATTTTGCATTGACTGTTTTTTTTTTTAATATGAAGGACAATAGCTTATAGGACCTTTTTTTTCAAAAAAAAACTCTTGTTTTGTTGTCGCTTCTCGTTTTTGTAGATATTTTCTAAGAAATTTGTCTAGCTTTTCTAGTTGTGGCATATATTAAAATATATAGAAGAAATCTATTTATAAAACACTTATTTAATTTGAATGACATTGAAAATTTAAATATGAACTTTTTTTAAATAAAAAAAACAATTTTACTTTCTTTTAAGTTATTTAAAAATTGTCGTCCTTGTTAAGATTGAAGTGTAGATTGTCACCAATTATTATTATTGAGCTTGAAAACATATCAAATATTATGAAAACATACATTTTATGACTGCTTCAAAAATTTCCCGGGATCCCGGGAATTCCCGGGATTTAAAAAATATTTTTCCCGTTTCCCGGGAAATTCAAAACCCGGGAAAATTGGACGCCCTAGACGCGAGTTTGACGTATCCAAACGAGCATTTGCCTTTACGCCCAGCAAAACTTATCGGTGTTGCCAAGCTCAAAACATACGTTGCCAGATCGATTTAGCAAGCTTAGACCAGTCTCCCTATTTAGGGTCTCTAGTCTCAGGGCGTGCACAGGATTTTTGAAAGGGGAGGGTTTTCTCGAATGGGGCGCATGGGGTGCTTGTTCAGATTGCGAAAGGGCGCTAACAGTCAATCTTTAAACGCGTTAATTTGGAGTTTGAGCGAATTTGAGATTTTTGCGCAAATGAGAGTTTTAACGTAAATCGGAAGACTTGTGGAGCGTAAAACGGGGTTTTAGTGAAGAAGTGTAATTGCTCAAAACAAGTTTTCATAAGTTTTCTTTTTTTAATATTAAGAGTAGTTCTCTACGATTTCGCATTTTTTTTTCACGATTTTTAACTTTTCATTTTTTTGATATGGATGAAACTTTGCCACTCACCATGCATTCTCTATGTCAAAAGAAGCAATTTTGCATCATTCGTTTTTCTATACAAATGTCCATACAATTCTGGGGGCTGGTCATATTAAATTTATATGCAAATGAATGAATTTCTATATCTTGACAAGGGATTTTCTGATCGATTTGGTGTCTTGGGTAATGCAAAAAATCCGATTTTTTATGTTTTAGGAGACTAAAAAAGACATCTTCGGAGCTTTAGTGATGGTGCAAAATCTGGTTTAAGAGATATGATTTTTTTGAAGAAAATAAAACGAAAAAGTGGACAAAAATGATTGAAGCAATTTTGTTAACAAAATGTACCGTTTTCAGGTTAAAGCTAATTTTAGGACTGCATTTTCAATTTATTTTGGTTTCTTTTTATTTTAAAATAATACTTCTGGAATTTAAAGTACCCCTATAACATATTTTTGAAGAGCCAAGAAAATTTTGTACAATTTTCTCTCTGAAACTTTCAAATCGAGCAATTTGTTTCTGAGATAAACAATCTCCAAGAAAACAAATCGATGAACTTGATTATTTTAAGTGTTAACCCTTTGCTGCCCAAATTATTTCGATTTTTTTAATTTTTCCCTTGTCATTTTGAGCAACTTTTGTGCTACGAAAAACTTTACTTCTTTTGTTTTAAGTTGTTTTTGTTTCATTTTTAGTTTTTATATTTGCATTTATCTTGATAAGTTGATATTTGTTTTTGGTAGTATTTGGCCTATTCTAGCACCTAATTTGTCATGTTTTTTACAGCCAATTTTTCATAATGTTTTTGTATGTTTTCATTTTTTTTACTCTAGAACAAACTATTATCATTTAAATTGTTAAAAAATGCTTTTTAAAGGTCGAAAATTGGTTAAAAAATTGATTTTTGGCGAATTATTAGATCGATCCCCGTCTAGAGGTGGGGTTGGGTTGTAGCTGGATAAACTGAAAGTGTTCAACTGATCATAACTCGGAAACTACTGGTCCGATTTTCAATCGACTTTTCTTTGCATTCCCTATGTCAAAAGAAGCAATTTTGCATCATTTGTTTTTCCATACAAGTCTACATACAATTTTGAGGGCTGGAATGGGTATGTAAACGTATGAAATTTTGTACCTTTGGACAGAATTTTCTGAAAATCTGAAAAATTAGATAAGAAAATTCATTTTTGGGTCAAACATTTGTAACAGATTTTTGAGCATGAGCATGAGCATGGTTGACTGCCAATGAGCTGCTACTCCGTTATTGACGGATCAGCTGAAGTTACACAATGAACCAACAGATGAGTAGTGGGAGCTAATCATCCTCACTGTATAACCCCTGAAGATCTATGCTTTAAGTCAATACCGGCGCCCCCCAAGGAGAGGCAGTTCAACAAAGGTAGGAATGTTAGTCCGATAGTTGAAGTTGCAGACTCATCAGACACAGAGTTTGTCGCTCTATACCTGTTGACACCGCATGAGACCGTTGAATCCACAGCATCTCCTTCAAGCATCACGGAAAGTGGGGGAATTGTTTTAGTAGGGGAAGGAAAGGGAAGGTCAGGATTCATCTTGGTATTCTATGAGAAGGACTTATCATGCGCGTATTTTTTTTACTTCTTACCTCCGGCGTGCCATCCGAGCAACGATACTCTGGGATGGGCTTTCAAAATGAAATGAAATTTTTAGCAACGTATTATTCGTTATCATGTAAACCTCAAATAGTGCTGATACACCGAACTGTTTCAATCGATTTCATGAAATTCTTCGCGCACGACTTCTTTGCAACTAACTTCACCACGAATTTACCCAGTCCGGACCGCGAACAACACAGAAAAAAAACGTGGTAATATTACATCTGGGAAGGGGTACATCTTTTATGTCCGAAAAAAGGTTTAATTTTACCTCTAAAAATGTGCAAAATTACCTCATATATGATGAAAATTTACCACATATAAGGTGAAAATTTACCCAAGAAAATGACGAAAATTACCGATGAATGTTAAAATTGTATCTAAAAATGCGTGATTTTAGTCATTTTCTGCTGAGTTGGAAGGATAGATATCGAACTGTCATTGCCTGTGGAAAACATAAACAAGCCATATTTCAAACAATCTTTATTTTGATTTTTGCCCTCACCAACGCCGTCCTGTTGTTTTTTCACCAAGGACTTGCGTATCTGGTCCAGGAGCGGTGGTGGCGGAAGATTTAGGTCCCGTTCGGACAGGTTCCATTGGCCACCATGGCTGCAGCTGAGACGATTCTTGTTTTTCTCATTTGCAGTGGGACAAACGACGACACAGTTGTGATCCGGGACCGCACCGGTGGTCATCGGAGTGCTCAACGAAATCAGCTTGTTGACCTAGCTGACCCAACTTACCATCGGACATCCGGGAACCACTTTTGTATGGTTCTCGTCGACGAGGACCGTGGGTTCCTGAATGGTGGGCATTCTAGAGATCAAAATGGTCATACAAGCGCTGGTGTGGAAGAGGCCGGTGGCGTTGTACAAGATGAGTGGCGCCGAGCCGATATTTGGTTTGGTAGGTATTATATTTTTGGGCGCTGTGGGGGCTATACTATATTTGGTGTGTTGGTGGGTCTGTTTATTTTGGGGGTGGGCATGGTGCGAGTGGGTGGGGTTTGGGACTGGGTGGTATTTGATTGGGGGGGTTTTTTTGTATTGGGGGCCGCATTTGCTTATGGTGGCCATTTTATGTTGGTGTGTACCTTGCCATGGTGGTTGGGATGGGGGGTATTGGGGTCGTTTTGATTTGGCGGTGGGGGGGGTGGGGGGGGGAGGGATGTTTGGTTGGGCGGGGGGGGTTTTCGATTGATTGTTTTTAGGGGGGGTTTTGGAGTTTTGGAGTTTTGGAGTTTTGGAGTTTTGGAGTTTTGGAGTTTTGGAGTTTTGGAGTTTTGGAGTTTTGGAGTTTTGGAGTTTTGGAGTTTTGGAGTTTTGGAGTTTTGGAGTTTTGGAGTTTTGGAGTTTTGGAGTTTTGGAGTTTTGGAGTTTTGGAGTTTTGGAGTTTTGGAGTTTTGGAGTTTTGGAGTTTTGGAGTTTTGGAGTTTTGGAGTTTTGGAGTTTTGGAGTTTTGGAGTTTTGGAGTTTTGGAGTTTTGGAGTTTTGGAGTTTTGGAGTTTTGGAGTTTTGGAGTTTTGGAGTTTTGGAGTTTTGGAGTTTTGGAGTTTTGGAGTTTTGGAGTTTTGGAGTTTTGGAGTTTTGGAGTTTTGGAGTTTTGGAGTTTTGGAGTTTTGGAGTTTTTGGAGTTTTGGAGTTTTGGAGTTTTGGAGTTTTGGAGTTTTGGAGTTTTGGAGTTTTGGAGTTTTGGAGTTTTGGAGTTTTGGAGTTTTGGAGTTTTGGAGTTTTGGAGTTTTGGAGTTTTGGAGTTTTGGAGTTTTGGAGTTTTGGAGTTTTGGAGTTTTGGAGTTTTGGAGTTTTGGAGTTTTGGAGTTTTGGAGTTTTGGAGTTTTGGAGTTTTGGAGTTTTGGAGTTTTGGAGTTTTGGAGTTTTGGAGTTTTGGAGTTTTGGAGTTTTGGAGTTTTGGAGTTTTGGAGTTTTGGAGTTTTGGAGTTTTGGAGTTTTGGAGTTTTGGAGTTTTGGAGTTTTGGAGTTTTGGAGTTTTGGAGTTTTTGGAGTTTTGGAGTTTTGGAGTTTTGGAGTTTTGGAGTTTTTGGAGTTTTGGAGTTTTGGAGTTTTGGAGTTTTGGAGTTTTGGAGTTTTGGAGTTTTGGAGTTTTGGAGTTTTGGAGTTTTGGAGTTTTGGAGTTTTGGAGTTTTGGAGTTTTGGAGTTTTGGAGTTTTGGAGTTTTGGAGTTTTGGAGTTTTGGAGTTTTGGAGTTTTGGAGTTTTGGAGTTTTGGAGTTTTGGAGTTTTGGAGTTTTGGAGTTTTGGAGTTTTGGAGTTTTGGAGTTTTGGAGTTTTGGAGTTTTGGAGTTTTTGGAGTTTTGGAGTTTTGGAGTTTTGGAGTTTTGGAGTTTTGGAGTTTTGGAGTTTTGGAGTTTTGGAGTTTTGGAGTTTTGGAGTTTTGGAGTTTTGGAGTTTTGGAGTTTTGGAGTTTTGGAGTTTTGGAGTTTTGGAGTTTTGGAGTTTTGGAGTTTTGGAGTTTTGGAGTTTTGGAGTTTTGGAGTTTTGGAGTTTTGGAGTTTTGGAGTTTTGGAGTTTTGGAGTTTTGGAGTTTTGGAGTTTTGGAGTTTTGGAGTTTTGGAGTTTTGGAGTTTTGGAGTTTTGGAGTTTTGGAGTTTTGGAGTTTTGGAGTTTTGGAGTTTTGGAGTTTTGGAGTTTTGGAGTTTTGGAGTTTTGGAGTTTTGGAGTTTTGGAGTTTTGGAGTTTTGGAGTTTTGGAGTTTTGGAGTTTTGGAGTTTTGGAGTTTTGGAGTTTTGGAGTTTTGGAGTTTTGGAGTTTTGGAGTTTTGGAGTTTTGGAGTTTTGGAGTTTTGGAGTTTTGGAGTTTTGGAGTTTTGGAGTTTTGGAGTTTTGGAGTTTTGGAGTTTTGGAGTTTTGGAGTTTTGGAGTTTTGGAGTTTTGGAGTTTTGGAGTTTTGGAGTTTTGGAGTTTTGGAGTTTTGGAGTTTTGGAGTTTTGGAGTTTTGGAGTTTTGGAGTTTTGGAGTTTTGGAGTTTTGGAGTTTTGGAGTTTTGGAGTTTTGGAGTTTTGGAGTTTTGGAGTTTTGGAGTTTTGGAGTTTTGGAGTTTTGGAGTTTTGGAGTTTTGGAGTTTTGGAGTTTTGGAGTTTTGGAGTTTTGGAGTTTTGGAGTTTTGGAGTTTTGGAGTTTTGGAGTTTTGGAGTTTTGGAGTTTTGGAGTTTTGGAGTTTTGGAGTTTTGGAGTTTTGGAGTTTTGGAGTTTTGGAGTTTTGGAGTTTTGGAGTTTTGGAGTTTTGGAGTTTTGGAGTTTTGGAGTTTTGGAGTTTTGGAGTTTTGGAGTTTTGGAGTTTTGGAGTTTTGGAGTTTTGGAGTTTTGGAGTTTTGGAGTTTTGGAGTTTTGGAGTTTTGGAGTTTTGGAGTTTTGGAGTTTTGGAGTTTTGGAGTTTTGGAGTTTTGGAGTTTTGGAGTTTTGGAGTTTTGGAGTTTTGGAGTTTTGGAGTTTTGGAGTTTTGGAGTTTTGGAGTTTTGGAGTTTTGGAGTTTTGGAGTTTTGGAGTTTTGGAGTTTTTGGAGTTTTGGAGTTTTGGAGTTTTGGAGTTTTGGAGTTTTGGAGTTTTGGAGTTTTGGAGTTTTGGAGTTTTGGAGTTTTGGAGTTTTGGAGTTTTGGAGTTTTGGAGTTTTGGAGTTTTGGAGTTTTGGAGTTTTGGAGTTTTGGAGTTTTGGAGTTTTGGAGTTTTGGAGTTTTGGAGTTTTGGAGTTTTGGAGTTTTGGAGTTTTGGAGTTTTGGAGTTTTGGAGTTTTGGAGTTTTGGAGTTTTGGAGTTTTGGAGTTTTGGAGTTTTGGAGTTTTGGAGTTTTGGAGTTTTGGAGTTTTGGAGTTTTGGAGTTTTGGAGTTTTGGAGTTTTGGAGTTTTGGAGTTTTGGAGTTTTGGAGTTTTGGAGTTTTGGAGTTTTGGAGTTTTGGAGTTTTGGAGTTTTGGAGTTTTGGAGTTTTGGAGTTTTGGAGTTTTGGAGTTTTGGAGTTTTGGAGTTTTGGAGTTTTGGAGTTTTGGAGTTTTGGAGTTTTGGAGTTTTGGAGTTTTGGAGTTTTGGAGTTTTGGAGTTTTGGAGTTTTGGAGTTTTGGAGTTTTGGAGTTTTGGAGTTTTGGAGTTTTGGAGTTTTGGAGTTTTGGAGTTTTGGAGTTTTGGAGTTTTGGAGTTTTGGAGTTTTGGAGTTTTGGAGTTTTGGAGTTTTGGAGTTTTGGAGTTTTGGAGTTTTGGAGTTTTGGAGTTTTGGAGTTTTGGAGTTTTGGAGTTTTGGAGTTTTGGAGTTTTGGAGTTTTGGAGTTTTGGAGTTTTGGAGTTTTGGAGTTTTGGAGTTTTGGAGTTTTGGAGTTTTGGAGTTTTGGAGTTTTGGAGTTTTGGAGTTTTGGAGTTTTGGAGTTTTGGAGTTTTGGAGTTTTGGAGTTTTGGAGTTTTGGAGTTTTGGAGTTTTGGAGTTTTGGAGTTTTGGAGTTTTGGAGTTTTGGAGTTTTGGAGTTTTGGAGTTTTGGAGTTTTGGAGTTTTGGAGTTTTGGAGTTTTGGAGTTTTGGAGTTTTGGAGTTTTGGAGTTTTGGAGTTTTGGAGTTTTGGAGTTTTGGAGTTTTGGAGTTTTGGAGTTTTGGAGTTTTGGAGTTTTGGAGTTTTGGAGTTTTGGAGTTTTGGAGTTTTGGAGTTTTGGAGTTTTGGAGTTTTGGAGTTTTGGAGTTTTGGAGTTTTGGAGTTTTGGAGTTTTGGAGTTTTGGAGTTTTGGAGTTTTTGGAGTTTTGGAGTTTTGGAGTTTTGGAGTTTTGGAGTTTTGGAGTTTTGGAGTTTTGGAGTTTTGGAGTTTTGGAGTTTTGGAGTTTTGGAGTTTTGGAGTTTTGGAGTTTTGGAGTTTTGGAGTTTTGGAGTTTTGGAGTTTTGGAGTTTTGGAGTTTTGGAGTTTTGGAGTTTTGGAGTTTTGGAGTTTTGGAGTTTTGGAGTTTTGGAGTTTTGGAGTTTTGGAGTTTTGGAGTTTTGGAGTTTTGGAGTTTTGGAGTTTTGGAGTTTTGGAGTTTTGGAGTTTTGGAGTTTTGGAGTTTTGGAGTTTTGGAGTTTTGGAGTTTTGGAGTTTTTGGAGTTTTGGAGTTTTGGAGTTTTGGAGTTTTGGAGTTTTGGAGTTTTGGAGTTTTGGAGTTTTTGGAGTTTTGGAGTTTTGGAGTTTTGGAGTTTTGGAGTTTTGGAGTTTTGGAGTTTTGGAGTTTTGGAGTTTTGGAGTTTTGGAGTTTTGGAGTTTTGGAGTTTTGGAGTTTTGGAGTTTTGGAGTTTTGGAGTTTTGGAGTTTTGGAGTTTTGGAGTTTTGGAGTTTTGGAGTTTTGGAGTTTTGGAGTTTTGGAGTTTTGGAGTTTTGGAGTTTTGGAGTTTTGGAGTTTTGGAGTTTTGGAGTTTTGGAGTTTTGGAGTTTTGGAGTTTTGGAGTTTTGGAGTTTTGGAGTTTTGGAGTTTTGGAGTTTTGGAGTTTTGGAGTTTTGGAGTTTTGGAGTTTTGGAGTTTTGGAGTTTTGGAGTTTTGGAGTTTTGGAGTTTTGGAGTTTTGGAGTTTTGGAGTTTTGGAGTTTTGGAGTTTTGGAGTTTTGGAGTTTTGGAGTTTTGGAGTTTTGGAGTTTTGGAGTTTTGGAGTTTTGGAGTTTTGGAGTTTTGGAGTTTTGGAGTTTTGGAGTTTTGGAGTTTTGGAGTTTTGGAGTTTTGGAGTTTTGGAGTTTTGGAGTTTTGGAGTTTTGGAGTTTTGGAGTTTTGGAGTTTTGGAGTTTTGGAGTTTTGGAGTTTTGGAGTTTTGGAGTTTTGGAGTTTTGGAGTTTTGGAGTTTTGGAGTTTTGGAGTTTTGGAGTTTTGGAGTTTTGGAGTTTTGGAGTTTTGGAGTTTTGGAGTTTTGGAGTTTTGGAGTTTTGGAGTTTTGGAGTTTTGGAGTTTTGGAGTTTTGGAGTTTTGGAGTTTTGGAGTTTTGGAGTTTTGGAGTTTTGGAGTTTTGGAGTTTTGGAGTTTTGGAGTTTTGGAGTTTTGGAGTTTTGGAGTTTTGGAGTTTTGGAGTTTTGGAGTTTTGGAGTTTTGGAGTTTTGGAGTTTTGGAGTTTTGGAGTTTTGGAGTTTTGGAGTTTTGGAGTTTTGGAGTTTTGGAGTTTTGGAGTTTTGGAGTTTTGGAGTTTTGGAGTTTTGGAGTTTTGGAGTTTTGGAGTTTTGGAGTTTTGGAGTTTTGGAGTTTTGGAGTTTTGGAGTTTTGGAGTTTTGGAGTTTTGGAGTTTTGGAGTTTTGGAGTTTTGGAGTTTTGGAGTTTTGGAGTTTTGGAGTTTTGGAGTTTTGGAGTTTTGGAGTTTTGGAGTTTTGGAGTTTTGGAGTTTTGGAGTTTTGGAGTTTTGGAGTTTTGGAGTTTTGGAGTTTTGGAGTTTTGGAGTTTTGGAGTTTTGGAGTTTTGGAGTTTTGGAGTTTTGGAGTTTTGGAGTTTTGGAGTTTTGGAGTTTTGGAGTTTTGGAGTTTTGGAGTTTTGGAGTTTTGGAGTTTTGGAGTTTTGGAGTTTTGGAGTTTTGGAGTTTTGGAGTTTTGGAGTTTTGGAGTTTTGGAGTTTTGGAGTTTTGGAGTTTTGGAGTTTTGGAGTTTTGGAGTTTTGGAGTTTTGGAGTTTTGGAGTTTTGGAGTTTTGGAGTTTTGGAGTTTTGGAGTTTTGGAGTTTTGGAGTTTTGGAGTTTTGGAGTTTTGGAGTTTTGGAGTTTTGGAGTTTTGGAGTTTTGGAGTTTTGGAGTTTTGGAGTTTTGGAGTTTTGGAGTTTTGGAGTTTTGGAGTTTTGGAGTTTTGGAGTTTTGGAGTTTTGGAGTTTTGGAGTTTTGGAGTTTTGGAGGTTTTGGAGTTTTGGAGTTTTGGAGTTTTGGAGTTTTGGAGTTTTGGAGTTTTGGAGTTTTGGAGTTTTGGAGTTTTGGAGTTTTGGAGTTTTGGAGTTTTGGAGTTTTGGAGTTTTGGAGTTTTGGAGGTTTTGGAGTTTTGGAGTTTTGGAGTTTTGGAGTTTTGGAGTTTTGGAGTTTTGGAGTTTTGGAGTTTTGGAGTTTTGGAGTTTTGGAGGTTTGGAGTTTTGGAGTTTTGGAGTTTTGGAGTTTTGGAGTTTTGGAGGTTTTGGAGTTTTGGAGTTTTGGAGGTTTTGGAGTTTTGGAGTTTTGGAGTTTTGGAGTTTTGGAGTTTTGGAGTTTTGGAGTTTTGGAGTTTTGGAGGTTTTGGAGTTTTGGAGTTTTGGAGTTTTGGAGTTTTGGAGTTTTGGAGTTTTGGAGGTTTGGAGTTTTGGAGTTTTGGAGGTTTTGGAGTTTTGGAGTTTTGGAGGTTTTGGAGTTTTGGAGTTTTGGAGTTTTGGAGGTTTTGGAGTTTTGGAGGTTTTGGAGGTTTGGAGTTTTGGAGGTTTGGAGGTTTTGGAGTTTTGGAGTTTTGGAGGTTTGGAGGTTTGGAGTTTTGGAGGTTTGGAGGTTTGGAGGTTTTGGAGTTTTGGAGGTTTTGGAGTTTTGGAGGTTTTGGAGGTTTGGAGTTTTGGAGGTTTGGAGGTTTGGAGTTTTGGAGGTTTTGGAGGTTTGGAGTTTTGGAGGTTTGGAGTTTTGGAGGTTTGGAGGTTTGGAGGTTTTGGAGGTTTGGAGTTTTGGAGGTTTTGGAGTTTTGGAGTTTTGGAGGTTTTGGAGTTTTGGAGGTTTGGAGTTTTGGAGGTTTTGGAGGTTTGGAGTTTTGGAGGTTTTGGAGGTTTTGGAGGTTTGGAGGTTTTGGAGGTTTGGAGGTTTGGAGGTTTTGGAGGTTTGGAGGTTTGGAGTTTTGGAGGTTTGGAGGTTTGGAGGTTTGGAGGTTTTGGAGGTTTGGAGGTTTGGGGTTTGGAGGTTTGGAGGTTTTGGAGGTTTTGGAGGTTTGGAGGTTTTGGAGGTTTGGAGGTTTGGAGTTTTGGAGGTTTGGCGGTTTGGAGGTTTGGAGTTTTGGAGGTTTGGAGGTTTGGAGGTTTGGAGGTTTGGAGGTTTGGAGGTTTGGAGGTTTGGAGGTTTGGAGGTTTGGAGTTTTGGAGTTTTGGAGGTTTGGAGGTTTGGCGGTTTGGAGGTTTGGAGGTTTGGAGGTTTGGAGTTTGGAGGTTTGGAGGTTTGGAGGTTTGGAGGTTTGGAGTTTTGGCGGTTTGGAGGTTTGGAGGTTTGGAGTTTGGAGGTTTTGGAGGTTTGGAGTTTTGGAGTTTTGGCGTTTGGAGTTGGGTTTGGAGGTTTGGAGGTTTGGAGGTTTGGAGTTTGGCGGTTTGGAGGTTTGG
>NW_026292821.1:588400-604713 GCF_016801865.2 Culex pipiens pallens
TTCAATTTCAATTCGGTTTTATTTGTGAATAATCAAGTTACAATGAGTTCATTTAGGTGCATAACAGAGTTTTGGTGTTCCTTTCAGCTGTGTTTAAATCGTTATTCAATCGAAAAATTATTACTTATAACTATGGAATAGACAAGAGTAAGAAAAAGTTTTCAAAAAACTTACAGAAAGACCGACCGACCTCTAATCGCGGAATTTGAACCGAAATCCGACTGGAACCGCGAACCAAACAGCTGTTACCAATCAACACAAACATAAGCAACAAAACAAACTGCGTGCAACAAAACAATCGGCGTGCAACAAAACATATTTAGAAAAGATGCACAGTAGAAACCGTTTTTTGTTTTTGGAATTTCCAATCATTCAATGCAAATTAGCCAAAATTATTGAAATATTGTGTGTTGTTGTTGTTGTTGTTGTTGTTAATTCATTTATTTCTGGCAGCTTTAACCTTCTTGGTCATTCGCTGCCCTATATTGTGTGTAATAATACCAAAACCAATAGATTTCATTATCATTGTCTTGAGAGCAAGATCTGTATTTTCTTAAAAATAAATCTGTATTTTGTCTGTATCATGTCAAGTTCGTAGTCATAGAAGATTTTTTTAGGCTTTCAACAACAATATTAAGCATTTTAATCATATTAAAGCATAATTCAATTATTAAATTGTTGAAATTTTTAAATAAAATCATTTTTTTTTTAAATCTGTATATACAGATTTTTGTGATTTTGGGCGAGTTGAGCCGCCGGCGAGAGTGCACGCTCTAGCATAGTTGTCCCCGTGTCGTCGCGATTTTTGGTTGATTTGAATACTTTTAATACGATTTATTCGGTATTCAGAGTGTAAATTTGTGCAAAAGTGTTCGGTTTCTCCGGGAATTACGTTTTTTTCGCGAAATAAGTGTTTAGTTTATAATCCACCGACCGAGTTTGGCTCGGCAATTATTTAGCCACAACTGGAATCTGGGCCGATTGCCTAATGCAGAAAGCAGAAAAATGCTTTGTGAAAGTTATTGTGGCAGCTGTTCTAAAGGAAAAGCCAAATTGTTGAAAAATTAATGCAAAGGTGTGATTTTTGTGAAAATTTTGGCAAAATACAATATGGCGGCCGTGCCAAGAAAAAAAAATTCCATGAAGTGCTAGGAAGAGCGGAAGAGTGTTGGAGAGGGAGAGTGTGAAACAGTGTCATCAAAATGAGTCAGAGAGCATGCTTTTCCCTGCAGAAACTGAAGGGAAAAAAGAGCTGCTCCCAAAAATTTGAGAGTTGTGTGCGTGTGGTTAAACGGATAGAGAGAGAGAGAGAGATTTTAAATAAGTGTGTTTGTGTTGGTGGCCTTGTGGCGCTGCAGCCGCAAAGTTTTCAAAACACGAGGTGCTGGTGCTTGTAGAATGGCATTTGAAACGTCTGAAAAAGATGTTTGATTAGGGTTGTTTTGATGCTGGCTTCGAGGATGCGAGATGATTGGTGTGCAAGATGTTGCGTCGCTGATCTGCCGATGACGTCACTTCCCTTCCTTAAGCTGCACTGCTAAAACGGTGGCGCATGCGGGGTGGCAACGATGGATTTGGTCTGCACATAACGAATTCGGTGAGCCCGTTCTGGATCAGTGTTTGTGTTGGTAAATTTATGTAGCATGGATGCGATTGGGTGAATGTGATAGTAGGTGTTTTACACAAGAGCTTTTGTCCAAATTTTAACTTAAATTTTTGTTGGATAACAAACAGAGTTATGATAGTTTTGTTGCTGTGAAAAGGTTGGCTTCATTTAAAATGCGCGTAAAAAATTGTGCATAGGGTACCCAATTTTTACAGGTCGCGAATTTGCTAATCTTTCAGTTTCTTTTTTTTTAGTTTTCGTTGAATATTTAGTTTTTTAATAATTTAGTTTTTATCCGTGCTGATCGTTAACAGAGTGAATGCCAATATTTTTATAACTTTTCTAAAAATTATAAGTTTAAATGAAAACGTGTTACTAGTCAGATGTTGCGTACGAAGTATTTTTCAACAAGTATTGATGGATTGTTTAGTCTTGAGGCAGCTAAATGGTTCCAAGGCTTTTCGCAATTTTCAAACCCGTTGTAGCATTAGCATAAAAACTGAAAGTTGCTGATCTTCAAATCGAGGAAGCATCAATGTGTGTGTGAGTGAGTGAGGGATTGTGTTTTGTCTGTATATTTTTCAGCTAATAATAATTTAATTAATTGTATTTATTTGAAGAAAATAATTTAAATATGCTGATTAATCCCATTACACTAAAGATAAATGTTAACTAAGTATGCTTTTTGAATCGGTCGTTTTAATGAAACATCTAAATCCTATATTCAAAATAAAACAAATGAGTGAATAATGAATGTTTACTCCTTATCGCTGTAAGAGTTTAAAATCAAAATATCAATTATGCGTTAAATCATTTACAACCTCGAATTTCGCTTAAACATATAATAATTTAAAGGAAAATATAAACTTCTCTCTACTCTTACAGTTGATAGAATGAGTTTAACAACAGACATGTTAAAACTGTGATTAATCAGCATTGCTTTTACCTGAGATAATGGTTGGTTTAGTAATACGACAGTCAATTTAATCATGCACGGCTTCGTCGCGTTGTTTCTGCCGTTGTTTAAAATATAAAAAATATAAATCATGCATCTTTAACACTATACAATCACAAGTATAAGTTTAATAATAAAAAAAACTAACTCTACTTGATTCGCCCGCAATACCTTTCGGGGTATATCCTAGGGTTCTACCTCTCCTACTAACATTGAGTCCAAAACCACCCTACAAACATCTATACCACTAAGGTGACGTAGGGGTCCCTGCGCACTTTAGATAGGTGTTTACTAACATTCCTTCATTTCCCCGAGGATAGCTTGGACCCGGTGTGGACCCCCTTATGCCCTGGGCTGTATTACACACTCATCAAAAGATGAAGACATGGTATCTCCCGTGTTGGATTATTGTTCCGGATGAGGGTCTAACACAACCAGACCAAACAGTGGGATAAGCGTTGTGGAGCCTTCCGGTGGTGGGGCGTCCTCCAAATGCTAATGCTAATGCTAATATACAGATTTTTGTGATTTTTGGGATCGAAAAATCTGTATAGTACAGATTTATCTGTATATCTGGCATGGCTGCTTGAGAGCATTTTTGCAAAAAGTTGTTGGTGATAAAGTTGAAGTATTTTATTGTTTTCTGTTTTTTTTTTACCATCTTTATTCAGCTTTTTTCTACTGTGCATGCAACAAACGCCTGACCAGGCAAGGATGCCGGTACGACAGGGAATGTCCGGAATCAGACTTTCAACTTCCTTCTTACTTTTGGCCGCTTTGGGAGGAACTTCCGGGGAAATCCGGTTACCAATCGATTCCTTGAAATGTCCCCAAGTGACTCAATATGTTCTGAGCATGGTTTATACAGTGTTTTTAGTGTATCGACGCATCTAAAAAAGTTTTTTGGTTTCCATACAAACAGCAGTTTTTCGTTCAAAAATCTTGAGTTCTGCTTATTTTTTGAAAAAACTATTTGATCAATCTCATCAATTTTGGTTTCATTAGCTTCGTGAATCATTTTTCAACAAAATGAGGTAATATGGAGGTTCTAAATGTAACCTGGTTAAAGATATATCAATTTTGGTAAAAAAAAATCAGGGCGGAAAATTCGATTTAGGTGGAACCTTAATCGTATGAATAACAGTTATGCCCAAATTTCTTACCATTTTTTTCAGCAGTTACATTTCTACAATAATGTATTGCGATTCCAAGATTGAAGAATAGAGTCGTTAAAGTTTGTGAGGTAAGGGACAAGTTATAGCAATTCGCAATTCGCAATTTTCAGTGTAAGAACGGGCCTTGACCGATCTTATGCACCAGGTTCCCGACGAACACGCACTGCCCTTACACCTACATCTCACCCTTGCTCTGAGTCAGTACGAGCAGCACGCTAGAACACGCTTTGAGTGTTCGTGCCAGGCATGCACACCTTTTTTTTCGGTTACGCATTTTAACTCGGCCGGGGGTGGTACATTACGTAGGGTTTGATGTAAGTATAAGCGCCTAACCATTTATAGTGTGCCTATCAATTTTCATTAAAGCAAAAAACTGTTTTATTTTTAGTTTCAATTCAAAAACTAATTGTTATTTACTGTGTATTGTTTTCTCCTGAAATCTTTCCTAGTGTTGAGTCGTGTTTATTTGTTGCTATTTCTTTTGTCGCGGTGATTTGTTACAATTTTTGGTCCTAAGCATTTTATAAAAGTTTACCAAAAGTACAATAGTAATATTTGTGTTAATCCTTTAACCATTCCATAAATTGAGTAAGGGCTCAAACCTCACTAGTTTGAAAAAAGGGTGAAGATTGAAAACAATAGACAGTAAAAGAGAATTTATTTTATAAAAATCAAGAATCAATAGTAAGAGAATGATGAGCGAATTTTAAAGAATAAAAATGAGAAGCTAGATGTATTAGATGTAAAATTAGACATTAGTTAATAAATAGAGATACAAAACAAGCTTAGATTAAAGTAATGATAATTTATATGACAGATAAAGAATTATTCAAATAAATAAATTCGCAATAAAATCAAAAAAGATTAGGCAAATGATAAATAGACTTGATATTACTAGTACATTAAGGAAAAGTATATGTTTAAGAAAAAAAAACAAAGTTTGTTACAGCAGTCTCAATTCTAATCTAATCTAATCTAATCGAACACAAGCGCAGCCAGTCCGAAGAAAGCATCCGGGAAGAACTTATGGTTAGATTACGCCTAAAGTTCTTTCTTGTCATTATTAATGATTGCAGTACTTTCGAGAACCCCCGAAATGTATTACACTCACTAAAGCGGCCCGGCCTACTGCGTTGTATTAACCGCAAGTGACAGATTCTATGAACGGAACCCACATTTCATGGAATCATCAGGGGAAGAAGAAGAAGTGGGGACATACCGTACCAACCACTTCGAGTTATTTTTATAGAATACGGTGTGTGGTGTGTGTAGGGGAACCGTCGGGAGAGGGATTGTTGTATTATATAGTAAATGACCATGTGACATTATTTCACCACTACGGATTAATTCACTCAAGGGGTGTCACCCCTCGGTGGCCGAGTGACTAGGGCAAAAGTTTGTTACAGCAGTCTCAATTGGTAAAAAAGAGTGGAAATGCTTTGAGAGATAAGAGAATCAAAAGTTAGTAAAATCAAAATCAAATGATATTTTTTTTTTCTTTTTTTCTTTTTTTCTTTTTTTTTTCTTTTTTCTTTTTTTTTTCTTTTTCTTCTTTTTTCTTCTTTCTTTTTTTTCTTTTTCTTTTTTTCTTTTCTTTTTCTTTTTTTTTTCTTTTTTTTCTTTTTCTTTTTTTTCTTTTTCTTCTTTTTTTTCTTTTTCTTTTTTTTTCTTTTCTTTTTTCTTTTTTTTTCATCTAATTATTTCAAAATCAAATGATATTAAATAGAAGAATCAGTGAAAAAGTGGGAATCAATAGAGCAAAAATAAAAATAGGAGATAGGTGGTAGCTGAGAATGAAGAGAAGAGAAACCCCGTTGTGCGATGTTTCAGGTACATCCACAGCAGTTGACTCAACATACTGCGAATCAAAACAATACCGTCTACAATCACAAATTATTTCCCTTTCCCACATTGTCGCGCCCCTTTCTTTTTGCCGTCTCGACTCTGACCCGCGGTGGTCAAAGGTTAACGATCCGTTTCCACAGGCCACCAGCTAGGTCATCATGAAAACCAAGCCAACGTGGAGGTAAGAAAATAGGACACTTGCAAGGAACCATAGCATAGCATAGCATTGGTGTCTACCCGTAGCTGCTACTTCGTTATTGACCAGGACCCCCAATCATTGCTCCGTGGACCACAGATGAAAAGTAGGAACCAATCATCACCCCTTCGCAATTTTCAAAGGTCCCTATCTTGCTGATCAATACCGACGCCGGCCACGACCAGTGGTAAGACACGGGGAAGTGGATGGGAATGTTAGTCCGATACTTGAGTGATGGGACCGCCAAATCGACTGCGTCTCCGACAAAGTATCACATGAGTTTTGAGGGGTTAGTAAGATGGGTATGAGGTCAGGATTCACTGTGGTAGGTGATGCGACCATAAGCAATTTGTTTATTGGTTGAATTTTTAAAATCTTAGGCAGCCGGCTGCGGAAAGATACAATATTAATTATTTAGAAAGTTTTTTAATCGATCGCGTGCCTTCCGAGCATTGGTGCTATGGGAAGGACTTTTGATTTGCGAAAACATATTAAATATTGAATGAAAAAATATAAAAATAAAAATATGCAAATTGCGTGGCAAACTCGACGGTAAACGTGGCAAAACAAACTTTGGACGAAAACGAAACCGAACATCGTTTCGGCCCGACAAATCATTCGCGACTCGGGACAACAAAGACGGAAACGGCAACGAAAATCCTGCGTGACGACTGCGACACACACCCAATCTAGATGATCTCATTAATCACAAGAGAAACATTTTTAATTATCGACCGATTTTTATTTATTTCGCGGCAAAAACATAGTAAGTCATTGAGAAGAATGAGAAAAATATTCAAAAAGCAATGCCAAGTCGAATCAACCGCGCGCGGAAAAGAGATAAAACCGATGATTACAATAAGGCTGACTGGATAACAAAAACAGAAACAAATGCGCCCGAATCGAAGCCGAACAAAAATAAACAACTTTGCGATCAGATCTAATCATATTGGAAGATAACGACAAACCGGTGGTACGAAACGATAACGACGAAATTACTTAGCGGGGAGAACCGACCACGACGCGAACGTTTAACAGCACCGAATCAATATATTATACTATCTTTTGACGTAGACTTACGTCTTTGTCGAAGGTACTGGGGTGTCATTCCAAAAAACCCGGGCCGAAGGCCCTGGATTACTGCGTCATCCGTCAAACGCTTATATCTTCCTTCCCTCTAATCGAATCGACACGATTTATGTGCCATTCGATTCGAAAATTATTCAGCAATTTGCTATAAAACTTTCATTGTTGGCAAAATAGTTTAACTATTGAAACAATTGAATGTTTTAAAATGTTTTCAAAATGCAGAGATTTTGCAAGCAAAATGAGCGCTTCCCACTCACGGACGGGAATGTCAAGTACCTATTTTGAGGGGAAAATCATCCGAGCAACGCGACCGAATGTCGGTCGCAAAAAAGGAGGGGAAGTAGCGGGCCGAAATCATACATAAGAACGTGCGCCAGAGCCCATTCCATCATTCACGTCTCAGACGTCGGACCGGCAGCAGCAGCAGCAGGAAAGCTCAGCCCAGAGCAGCAGCAGCAGGAGAGAGACCAGAGCAGCAGCAGCAGGAGAGAGGGACCAGAACTGGAAAAGAAGTGCGCATCGCCTTCTCGTCGTCACCGTCAGCCAGTTGCCTCTCGATGGCCGGACCGTTAGGATCTTTCGTGGTTGCTGTGGTTCGGAGGTGCTTCAATCCCCATCCCTCGTCCCACCCGGGACGAGGCATCAACAAGATGAGGCGCGCGCCTGCTGCCTTCCGCCGAAAAGCCTCTCGTGGGTCAAGCCTTGGTTGTTAAACAATCGGGACATCCAACTAGCTCGTCGCATTCGCGGCGAGCGCTTTTGAAAGATTTATGTTGGAGCCAACTGCAACAGTGGAAGGTCGCACCTTTTCCACACGCCACTGGACTCGCGGTTGACAGCCAAGCCTGTCAAGCCGCGACTGTCGTGACAGTGCGTTGAGAAAGATTGACAGTTGTCACCAAGAGGAAATAAAATCATAACAGTTTAGATAGAGAACAAACAACACGCGTTTTTATTAGCCGGACAAGTCTCGTCCTTTTAATCGTTTAATTTAATCATCTTTGTGCCCGCGTACCACCTCGGCCACCGTGGGTACGTTTGGGGCTACAAAAGTGGCGACTCGGTGATTGTTTTGACCGAGTTTTCTCGGTCGAAATTTCGCCCACGCGGAAAAGTTTTCTCCGGGAAAGATCCGGACGCGAGATGGACGGTGCGTCCTCCATGGACCAGCAGCCGGCGGGTCAGCAGCAGCAGATGCCGGGCGGCGTTGCGCCAGTGGAGCAGCAGCCGGTGTCGGACGGGCAAGTCGCGGCGGGGCAACATCAGCAGGCGTTCATCCGTTCTCCTCTCCATCCTCCGCCAGAACTCCAACGCTTGCTGGAACAACAGCGAGGTTATGTGCACGAGATGTTTCGGCAGCAACACGAGGTGGTCAGACTTCAGCTGGCACGGATTCAGCAGCAGCAGCTGGAATTTATGCAGCGTCAAGGCCACGTTCTGCGAAACATCGTCGCGGCGGTGAACGAGCAGGTTTCGCCGCACCCGGAGGCTCAGGAGTGCGCAAAAATGAGCCACACGTTGGGCAACTGCAGGAGGGCTGAGGAGGTTAGGTTCGAGCAGCAGGAAAGCAACATCGCCAGTTCGGTCGTTGAGGATGTCAACACGGGCAGTGATGGAGATCGCCGTAAGTTTGTGCCGATTGTAAACAACAAGTCGGCTCGTGTAAATCTTGACACGGGATCTGCCACCACCAAAGCATCGACTAGAACGTGGCGCAAAGTCGGCTGTCAGCCGACGTCAACATCCGTAGCGGAAGCAGTTGCGGCCCAAATGCTGGAGGTTGACGGGAAGTTTTACTACGAGATGACCGTCGGCGGGTGGACATTCGTTGGTCTGGCCCGGGCGACACGTGAGCAGTTGTTTGGTTGCGACACGACTGACGGTTTCGGACCATCGCAGTTGTCGAACGTAAACATCTCGCAACAGGGTGGCAACTCATCTCCAATCGGTGGTATTTTCAAGGCGGTGATGAAGGTGGACTCCGGCTGTTTGAGCAGTTTCGTCGACAGAGAGCTGGCAGCGGACGTGGTACCTGGGTTCCGGAGTGCGGAACGCCGAACAACCGCAAAGTATCGACCCCTGGATGAAGTGCTGAACCAGCTCAAGCAAGATCTGTTCTTCTCACCCGTGGCCAGTCCGGAGCGTTTACTGGTTGTGCGGGAGGAAGGTGAGCGGCTCCAAGGCAAGTACAAATCTCGTCGCCAGTACAAACATCAACAACCAGGCACGACGTCAGTGTTGGAAGCGTCGCAGCAGCTGACTGAACTGAAGCTGGCTGGACAGTGGAGGATTTATGGTCTCCTTGATGACCTCGAGGACCCGCTAGCAATGCACAAGAACAAGGCGGGGAGGAGCATCACCACAATCCAAATGCAAGTGCTGGAAGTCTGTCCGAAGGCGTACGGAAGCATTCCGAACCGACAGGATGTCGGCTGTGCTTCGCCTTCTGAAGCGATTTTGGAGCGCATTCGAACAAAATTGGAGTTTGAACCGCCACCATCAACAACGTCATCAGCTCTTACAAGCGAGCGAACGAAGCGAACTCGAATGTTTGCACGACACGATCCGGTGTATTCGAAGTACACTGACAGCAAAAGGCAGTGGTCAACAGGTGTGGACTACGATCGAAGCAACGATGTGATGGACGACCGACAAATTGAACCACATGCTGCCCAGCCACGCAGTCCTGCCGATTGGGATCCAGAACCAGAAACTGTGAAGATAGCAGTCGCAGCGGCCGGGGAGTCTGGAACGTTTCTTGCGCTCGGGCTCTGGCTATCTCAACAACCTCTTACCAACATCACGATCACCCCAGCAGTCCGTGTCGTCAAGGAGCGGACCTGCGCCATCGGTACCGGTGCCATGATGTTCTTCAAGGTTGAAGGATTCTGCAGTGGTTCGACCCGTACCAGTTCAATTAAAGCGGGGGGATGTTGGAGCCAACTGCAACAGTGGAAGGTCGCACCTTTTCCACACGCCACTGGACTCGCGGTTGACAGCCAAGCCTGTCAAGCCGCGACTGTCGTGACAGTGCGTTGAGAAAGATTGACAGTTGTCACCAAGAGGAAATAAAATCATAACAGTTTAGATAGAGAACAAACAACACGCGTTTTTATTAGCCGGACAAGTCTCGTCCTTTTAATCGTTTAATTTAATCATCTTTGTGCCCGCGTACCACCTCGGCCACCGTGGGTACGTTTGGGGCTACAAAAATTTACGTCTCATCAAATTCTAGTGTTGAAAGAGTTGCCCTCGTCCCACCCGGGACGAGGCAGCGAGCTAATTTGAATTTAAATTTCAGGAACAAATTTTGGTCTTCGGGGACGACAGATTGCACAGCTTTCTGACTTTCTGAGGCTGCTCTCGCCCCCAACCCCTATGCCCCCTCTCCCCCTCTCCCCATTCGGCTCGCTAAAATTCCTTCGTCTCTTTCTTTCCTCTCTTTGCCGTTCGAATGGGTGTTCCTTCCAATATATATAGCTAATTCTTCAAATTAATATATGGAAAACCCACATGTCCACATATCTAAATTTTACGTAAGTCTACGCCATTCCGGTTATGTCTGTGACATAACTACTTTGACTTTTTTTTCTCTATCTCTCTCTTCCTCTCACACACGCACAAATACACGCAGACGACATGAAACGAACTCACCCGAAAAACTTCTCATCGGTGCTTGTTTTGCCATCTTCAACAACTTTGTGGCAAATAAACCCTAAATTCACCATTCCTTTTCAGACCAAATTTTTGACATTTCCAAACCACAACTTACGATCAACATGCTCTTCTCTCTTTTCTTAAAAAGATTTCACTTTCAAACAACACCAATGTTATCTAGTTTGTTGAATCGCTTTTACGCACTTTTTTTTTATCTAAAATCACGATAATTTCTTTTATACTTCCATTCCACCACTACAAAATTTTCGAAAAATGGATTTCACTACTTGACATAATAAAACACAAATCTAATTCGCATCGAATAATTTTTCAAGCACTTTTTGGGCAGAGCATGTCGTACGCCCATTCATCATATAAAAATATTGCTTCCTGAATTAAACTTGTCCCCTTTCTAGCCAAAACTCGATGCAAGCGCTTAAATCGGTAATAACAAAAATTAAAATGCTTGGGAAAGTAATAAAAATTCAAACACAAACCAACACAACAACACACGCGAACCGATCGAGACAAATGTCACTTTGAAGCTTTCCCACAGCTGACAGCGCGCTGCCCTACAGGAAAGAGAGAGTGACGTCTGGTAGCGTCTGATTTGTGCACAACCGATGAAGTTTGCAACGCACTATCAAAAACAATGAAAAAATAAACTCCTCGTGGATCACCCAACGCAAATTTTTAAACACTTCAAAATCACACAAAAACTAGGAACCTTCACTATCTTGTATTCGAAGACGTACGAAGTAAGCTTTTTACCACTATTTGAGAGTCATTACGCTAAATTAACAACGAAAAATCGCGTTTAGATCGGCTCTTACTCGAAAGGCAAACGCACTCGACCAGTGCTGCCAAGCCAGTCAATAGGACACTTGCAAGGAACCAGAGCTATACTGTTCTGATCAAGATAATTCGGATGATCTAACAGAACTACGGATGTAGTTAGTTGCGCTCCTTCCAGGATGTTCCTTACGTAGACGTCAACCGAAGAGCACGCAACAAGGTCAGTGCCATTGCATGCTCTTAGGTATCAATCTTTGGCCTGCAGGTAAGGGACAAGTTATAGCAATAGAAAAATAAATAAATGGATAGATTTTACTAAATTTTATCTTAAAACAAAAGGAAAAATCTAGCTTGTTTTTGAAAATAGCCAATGCACCAATTGCAAACATACAGCATTTCACGTTCACACCGTACGGAGTAAGTGTGATAAACTATATGTCCACATTCGGCGCATCACCTTTTTCAAAATACAGGAATTGATAGAAAGAAGATCTCATTCTGTATAGTGGAAGACGTCTACAACACTTAGAACTCAGACCAGAAATAAGAGAGAATAACAAATATTAAAATTGTGGTATTATCACTAAATCCTATCATCCTTTCACCCCCCAAGACATGGTCTATCCTTCGTGCCTTCGTGTCGTGCGAATTCTACCTTCTTCAATGATCTTCGGATCACCTCCAACTAGAATTCACAACAGGACCTCTCTCGGCTCCAGTTTACAATATGACAGCGACGAGAACACAGCCGAATGGGAGTTGACAGTATCAAATACATGCTATACCCTTTGCTTTGCTGGATACTTACTAATAGCAAAGGGCGAGAGTCCTGCGACTCTCAGCAATCATGAATACTGCCCATTTGCCACAATGTGGATGGTTTGATTTTTTTTTATATCTTTTTTCATAAGAGAGACCATACCTTCTTCGGGAAAGTTTTAGAGAACATTCAAGGCTACACTCCTACGTTATTGGTTTTAAATTTTAGTTAAACCTGAAAATTATAAAAATCAAAATACAAAAAAGTTGTTTTTTTTTTATATTAAATCCTATACAAAATTGAATCGCTTTGTGCAAAGTGTGGGCTGAGCCAATCGCTCCCAAATTTTGGGAGGTTGTGTTTGAAAATTTCCCAGTCTAATGGATACTAATCAAAGGGGTCGTCCATGAAATATTTCACAATGCAAATTATGGCTTAACATATTTACAAAAAAGTTATTTGATGCTTTATAAACTTAACTCATAAATCAAACACGATACATGGTTTATAGGGGTGGTTGGGGCCTTAAATATTGAGAAATATTTCATGCACGACCCCTTTGATGGTGCAGCCGCAAAGTAATCAAAAGTACCGTGCGCCTCCATTTATACAGTTAAAAACTGAAAATAACAAAAATTCAAAAATCCTTCGGTGAAATATTTTCTAGGTTACAGATATCAAAAAAGGGTCCCCTAAGCTACCTTTCCACGGAAAAACATTTTAGGTACATTTAATTTCAATAATAATTGCCTTCTGCCATGACGTGGACCAATTTTATAAGATAAAATAAAAAGGGATTTAAAATACATAAACGAATTAATGAAAACATCCTTTAATGTGTGTTACTTGCATCATCTTTAATGCAACTTATTTTCCAACTGAGCCAACATTAGGCATTGGTGGCAGCTTGGCGTTTCTTTTTGCCTAGCTTAGGTTTTTGAGAGTTAAGAATAGGTCTCTTCCATTTCTTCTCGAACTCAGACGTGAGGAATCCACACTTTTGAAGAACAGCGTCATTGTTCTTAATTTTGTCGGCAACGCCTGCACGAGCCTTCCACGTAAGTTTCTGAAAGAATAAAAAAATATAAATAATTATTTTACTGTTCAGACGTTAAATATCAAGTGAGAAACTTGTTGAAATTTTAAAAACTTTGATTAATAAACTTTTTATAAAACTAAAAGTAATATAGATTTTGCCGTAGCCCAATTTATCATCGTCGTTATTGTCGTCATACACACAGAATATGACTCGCGAGCAGGGAAGGTAGTAGCCGATGGGCCTCCAAAATGCTTTTTTTATATTTATTTCCGTCCAGTTAAGGAATTTACTATAAAGATTAGGATGTAACAAAAATGACTTTTTGGCGGGCATTCAGGGGTTTGTTCCGGTGGGCATACTGAGCCTAAATCCCAAATATGAGCTTGATTGGACGTAACAGGAGCTGGCGCTCCGCCCTTCAATTTTAAATGGGATTTAACCCGTATTTTTTTTTTTTTTTTTAATGTCACTTTTTGAGGCATTTTGGCCACCAATGCGTTTACCAAAAACATCACTGACGTGTAGGCCAAATCCTTGCGCATCTTTTGGTATATATAACATTGAAGCACCCTGGAGCTCGGTACAGACCTTCAAAGTTTGGCATTTTTTCGAAAAATCGGCCCGAGACGCCATTTGATTTTGCTGGGACCGATTTTTCGAAAAAAAATGCCAAACTTTGAAGGTACTTGTGACCTTGTGTTTGTTACGTTGGAAGACCCACAGATCTTAACTACAGGGAGTCCTAGGATGACCTTGGACATGTCAACACATTGGCAAAATAGTAGCATAGCATAGCATTGGTGTCTACCCGTAGTTGCTACTCTGTTATTGACCAGGACCTCCAAGAATTGCTCCGTGGACCACAGATGAAGAGTAGGAACCAATCATCACCACTTCGCAACTTTCAAATGTCCCTATCATGCTAGCCAATCACAGCGCCGGCCACGACCAGTGGTAAGACACGGGGAAGTGGATAGGAATTTTAGTCCGATACTTGAGTGATGAAGACCGCTAAATCGGCTGCGTCTTCGACAAAGCATCACGTGAGGGGTTTGAGGGTGTTAGTAAGATGGGTGTGAAGCCAGGATTCACCGTGGTAAGTGAAGCGGCCGGTCAAATCTATTTATAGTCCTTTGATTCTTCGTATGTTCTTGGATTCATTTTGGAAGCTTTTCCAATTCGGTTCACCAAGCTTTTTTGTGGTGAATTCTGGTCGTGTTGAAAGTTCAATATTCGCCTAACAATTATGCAACCAGTAAGTAGTGTCCTTGAATTCAAACTTGCATTCAATATTGCATGTCCTGTTCTTAGGTACACAGATTCCAATCAAGTTTCTTGGATTCTTATAGCATTCTTAATCCTTCTAGTCAACTAAGCCTCGATGGTCTGGTGGTTAGCATTTTTGTCTGCTGACCCAAAGGACGGGGGATCGAACCCCGCCGCGAGCTAAATGCATTTTTCGTTCATATTCAAGTGTTCAGAGAATTCCTTCTTTCCATAATTTCTCGATAGGAGCAGATGGGAATCGAACCCAGAATCTTCCGCTTACAAAGCGAACAGCGTAACCATTCAGCCACGCCTACCCCTCATGTCAACACATTGGCAAAATAGTCTACACATACTGAAGTTTTGCCGGTATGATCAGTGGTCAAAAATCACTGACCTCTTGCTTGTTACAGCGGTAAGCCCTCCGGTCTTAAACTCCAAGGAGTTCTTAGATGACCCAGAACATATCAATAAATTGTTACAACAATGCACTGTAGCCTTCCATACTCACTGAAGCAGTCTGGGTAGGATCCGTTTTCAAAATCTTCAAGTTTCGACTTGTTTCTATGGCAAGCCTCTTGCACAACGGTTCAAACGGATAAAGACAAGAGAAGTCATGTTTCAATCATGCTAAAACATATCAGAACTTATAGTTTTTGCTGATACGCGTCGAATGAAGTCAAGATGATTGAAATCCATAATAAAATAAGGATTTTATGAGTGATTTTATAAATAGCAAAAAAACGATTTTTTGTACATTTTAACCCAAAGTAGTCAAACTTCAACAACTTGTAACTTTTGAACCCCGGGGTTTAGAGAGTTCGTTCAGAAGACTTTTTTTCATGTCTCGGCGAGATCTTTCGAATAAAGTTTGTCCCGTTCGTGTACATCCTTGGATCAGCTCCCATACAAATTTGCCCATTCTCCTTTGAAAGTTCGCTTTACGCATGGCAACATTACAAGCTTAAATCGTCTGTTACTCATTTGGATCATGAAATATCTTCATGTAACTTTAAGGAGTGATTGGAAATCATAATTTTAGTGGAATTATCAATTTTGCCGTAATATGAAATTTTGAGACTTTCTACATGTATGTAACCCCTTAAATGATAGATTATGATGTTAGGAACAATATTTTTTTTGGGAGGGTTATCCAGTCGCACATCGTTAATGTCAAAACCTCTATACTGGGCCCTCGTCCTGTCACGTCCGTCAGTAGTCTTGTCGTACATTACAACTCGATGCCAACATTTCAAAAAGCATCATGTACAAACCATCCTTTTTGAGTAAAACGCATTTGAATGTTGAGCATCATTTTTCAATTCCCATTTTAATATAAAAGCAAAATAAGATGTTCTAATGATAACAAACGATGAAAAACGTTGCTTGAATTGATACTTGATCATCTATATTCAATCAAACATTATTTCCGTAATTTTATTTGAGAAAAACAAACATAACTTCTTTTGAAATCACCAACGTCTATATCACCCTGCTGTCATTGAGGGAGACGCTTTGTTGTGATTCGTTTTTCTTCGCCGAATGTACATGGCGCTTTTTTCATGACGCTTTTTTTTTCGTCACGAGGTTCATGTAGTCTTTTGTTTGACAGGTTGACAGGGCTATATAAACAGGGACTGCTGATGGCAGAGATTTTGTTTGTGTTACTTTATTTGAAATCATGATTAAACAGACTTTACTGAAGTAACTTTTGCTCATTTTTGGTGGAGAGGTAGCTTATTAGGAGTACTTTCAGAATATGCAATAACCCAGGAAGTGTCAAAATGTACATGATGCCTTTTGAAATGTTACCGTCGAATTGTCCCGTGGGTCCCTATTCACCCCATAAGTCTCTAATCATCCCAGCTAGCAGTTTATCACTCTTATGTGTAATTGTATAGCAAGACAATAGGTAAACAAGACACAATAC
>NW_026292821.1:604813-692338 GCF_016801865.2 Culex pipiens pallens
CATTATTTTTTCGACCTGTCTTTTAGTTTTGCCAAAAATTAAACTTAGGAAAAAATGTTTTTATTGTAATGTTACCCAATAAGGTACCTAATTTTTTAATTGATATTATCTTGGAAAATATGGATCTCATTTTCAATGTTACAAAAAATGTGTGATTAAGTGATTTTTTTTTCTTAATTTTTCTATTTCAATTTCAAGATCAAGACTTTTCTTCAAAATTATCAAACAAAACGCCTTTTCGAAATATTATCGTGGTGTTGTTTAAAAGGTTTAAATGTTCAATGTTCAAAAAAGCTGTACCGTCATCTGGGGCGAAACGGGACACATGGGGCGAATTGGAACAGCTGTTTTAGCCTTGTTACTGTACAATATTTGGATATTTTTTAATAGTTTCGGATAGAACAGACACAGAACATCTGTAAAAGTGCATCGTTTTCCAAATTTCAAGCTTTTAAGTGTTCTAAAAACTGCTGTCCCTATTCATACTGTAGTCCCGATTCGCCCCAGATGACGGTAATAGTAGTTTATGAAACAAGTTGCAAAAAGAGGATTTTTTCAGCACGAGTCGTACATTTATCCAACGAGGTTCACCGAATTGGATAAATTCGACGAGTGCTGAAAAAATCAAGTTTTGCAACGAGTTCCATACAACATTTTTTGCAATTCCAAAAAACACCCATTGAGTGAAATTTTAAGTCAAATTTTCATGTATTTGTCAATAGTTCGTTTAAATCAAGACAATGTTGAAAAGTGTTACTTTTCGAAACAAGTGCTGAAAAGTTCAACTTTTCAGCACCCATTTCAGTGCGTAAAAGTAGAACTTTTCAGCATTTATTTTGAAAAGTGTTTCTATTCGATTCTGTTATTTTTGGTACAGAAAAGCAGGCTATTTCGTCGTTCAAGAATTACAGTAAAAGTAAGTAGTTTCACGACGGAATTGCAAAAAGATTTTTTTAGGAATGCAAAATATTTGATTTTTTTAATTGAAAATAGTTACAACTTGAAAACTTAACTTTATCAAAAAGTTTTTTAAGTAAAATTTACAATATTTTCAATCGAATCGAAGAAAAGTAGGGGAAGGTGGGGCAAGAGGAACAATCGCTCGTATGGCCGTAATTTTTTACAATTTTGATGTTTCCAGTATGAGGAATTGTTGCTAGCAATGCGATTAGCTGATTCTACTACCACATAACCGCCAAAACAATGTAAACGCCACGAGGCATAAGATTGAATGAAGTTTTTTTTCAAAACCTTTGTTTTCTTATAATATTTGGAAACTACAAAATAAGGCTTACCCAGTACTTGTTTTAAAATAATTTTAGACACAAACTTTAACTTTTTAACAATATTTTTGGATTTTTTTAATATACAAAAAAAAATATTTTTTCACTTTTTAAGTGTTTTTGAATAACCCTGAGTCAATGCGGTTTCAAAAACACCCAGGAAGCAAAAAAAAATGGCGAAAACATTTCATGTTGAAAAACTAAGGGGTACCAGCAGGTTAAGCAAAACGAAAAGGGGTACCTAGCCAAGAAAAGGTTGAGAACCGCTCTAACCAATGATAGGTCGGATGGTGGATCCGGACATAGTTTACATACATTTAAGTGAGATCCGGCTTCCAAAAAGTACATCAATAACACTCAAGTGGCTATATCTCGAGACAGGGTTGCCAGATCTTCAATGTTTTGGACTCGTTGGAAAGGTCTTTTGATAACCTAACCAACGATGGGTTGGATGGTGGATCCGGACATAGTTTACATACATTTAAGTGAGATCCGGCTTCCAAAAAGTACATCAATATCACTTAAGTGGCTATATCTCGAGACAGGGTTGCCAGATATTCAATGTGTTGGACTCGTTGGAAAGGTCTTTTGATAACCTAATCAATGATAGGTCGGATGATGGACCCGGACATAGTTTACATACATTTAAGTGAGATCCGGATATATGTGAAAACACATTTTTATACTTAACTTTTGAACTACTTATCGAAACTTCAATCTGTATAAAACTCGATCTATGGGACACTAAACCAAGTCGAATGCAACAAGTTCGGGTCAAATCGGTTCAGCCAGTGCCGAGAAACATGAGCTAGTTTGTTGGTCACATACATACATACACACACACATACACACAGACATTTGTTCAGTTTTCGATTCTGAGTCGATATGTATACATGAAGGTGGGTCTACGACGTTTTTATACAAAGTTCATTTTTAGAGCAGGATTATAGCCTTACCTCAGTGAGGAAGGCAAAAATGTTGAAAAAATTGGGTTTTTGATGGTTTTTGACAATTTTTATATGACAGACTTGATTTTTCAGTCTCGAAAATATTTTTATCGGAAAGCAAAATATTTAAAAAAAAATCAAACCAAGACTAACATTTTAAAGGGCGTAATATTGAAAGTTTGGCCATTTTGAAATGTTAGTCTTGATTTAAAAATATTTTTTTCGAAAAAATCGGAAAGTTTCGCAAATGTTTCATATATTAACATAGAAAATCGGACCATTACTTGCTGAGATATCGACATTGAAAAATGGTGGGTTGTTTGGGTGAGACTTAGAAAACATTAATTTTCCTGTTTTTAAACCTTTGCATTGCAATATCTCAGCAACTAAAGGACGTATCAACAAAGTCCGAAAAAGCAAAATATAGAGAATTTTCTCAGCTTTTCAAAAATATTTTTTCCAAAAGTATGCAAACATGTGCGCTAATTTAAAAAAAATGAAAAACTGCGACTATTTTCAAAAAAGTCACCTAAATATGGATTTAACTTGAAAACGGTGCACTTTATGAAAATTTCACTGAAGTACTTTTTGATTGCAAATTTGATTTTACATCGAAAAATGAAGTTGAAAAATTTTTGCGACCAATAATTCGATTTTTTGAAAAAATCTGTATTTATTTAAAAAAAAATAAAAATAACTCTGTCAATGATTTCTTGCACAACCTGGAAATTTCTGAAAATTTGGCATTTTATGTCCTCTAAAACATATCAAAAAATAATAAAAAAATAAAAATAGTGTTTTTTTTGCAAATCAAGTTTTAGTGATAAAAAGTTAAATAAAAAAATCACCAATTTTTTTTACCGTGTATCATTTTTTTCCAGTGTAGTCCGTATCCATACCTACAACTTTGCCGAAGACACCAAATTGATCAAAAAATTCCTTCAAAAGATACAGATTTTTGAATTTTCATACATCATTTTTGTATGGACAGCTGCCAAATTTGTATGGAAAATTATATGGACAAACTAATGATGCAAAATGGCTTCTTTGGGCACACCGAAGGCATCAAAAAAGTTTCAGTCGGATTAAAAAATACAAAAATTAAAATTCTAAAAAGAAGACCGATTTCGTAGAGAATTGCTCATCAGTTTTGTTTTTAACGTGAACTGGGTTCAATTCCCGCTGACTGAAGTGTTTTTTTTTTGCTTTTATTTTTTTGTGGAAAACTGCAGCTTGTAATTCCTTCTTCTAGAACACTTTGGTGAGGATGTTGTATCCCATCAGCGTTCGCCCTCCCCAAAATGTTTACCCTCCCCATACAAATGACATCGGCCGAATCTCCCGCATGCGGGGAGAAAACGCCATTTATATATCGAACCCCAAGCAACAAAAATCTTACCAGACAAGCACCGAAAATAATGATCAACTTCAATATTTCACTCAAAATTCATCCAGAAGGTTTTAGATACCCTTGTATTTTAGTTTTTTTATGACCTTTTAAATTTTCTTTTAACGTTTCAAGTTATTTATTATTTTTCCTTCCTTGTTTCCTGAAAATCTGAAAACCGTAATCGTATTATTTGGGCACCTACCTCACCTCCATACTCGGAGTAATCCCTCTATTTTTTTCCCTTTTTTTTAATTTTTTACACATGCTTGAAAAGTGGTCGTCTTAATGCTTATTTTTAATTATATTTAATTAATCTTTCTACTATTTCACCATCATCTGTATATTTGTTTAACAAATTATTCTTGACACATATCAATTTTGCTGAAAACCTAAAGATTTTGTTAACCCAAAAAGATGCCCCTTTACCCTTTTAGAATTACGACAGAGTAAACTCCAGATTTATTTGTAGTTCTTCAATTTATCGTGTTGTAATATGACACCCCACCCCACATACCAAGCCGGGACCGTGGTGTAGAGGTAAGCGTGGTTGCCTCTCACCCAGTCGGCCTGGGTTCGATCCCAGACGGTCCCGGTGGCATTTTTCGAGACGAGATTTGCCTGAACACGCCTTCCGTCGGACGGGGAAGTAAATGTTGGCCCCGGTCTTACCTCATTCCTGATATCCCAATTATTTTATTAGTGTGTGTAGTTCGAGTTATGGTTTGATTGTTGTCTTTTTATGTCCATCGTTCGTATAATCTCATGTTTATTTTATTTTATTTTTTTTTCTTATCACTTGAATAACCCTTTCTTCAAATCCAGGTGCTGAAAATATTATATTCATAACTAAAAAAAAAACATTAATACATTCACACACAAATTAGCCAAGATCAATGTACAGTATCCTAAGCTGGCGCTCGTATTTACCCTTTCCGAATTGGTAAAGGGCAGTCTCAAGCCCTCCGACCATCCCACTTTTCGATGGGTTCGGGGTCCCAGCCATGCGGAGGGAAAACTGCAGCTTGTAATGAAGCCAAATTTTTCAAAACATATGCCCATAGCACAAAGGACATTACCAAAAGTTCTCTGGTAAATTGAATGACTTTTCTAGCAAGCAAAATGCTGCTTTCCGGAAGTCTGATACACTTTGTGAAATGTTACCAACCGTGGACCAAGCACTCCTCCAGTACTTGTCCCTATTAACCTTAAGCTTTCCGTAATTGATTGCACTGCACTTACTGGCTGGCCGCAATTTGCTGAGTGACTCGTAAATAATTTCCGTCCAACAAATGACAACGGGTTTCGAACCAGAACCTCGAAACAGCAGAAAGATAGTCTTCCTTAATGTTCGATGCATCAACACATCGATTACAACTTTTAAAACAAACACTCATTTCATAATACGAGAAAAATGCAAGAATAACATCAAAGTGTCACACTCACACATGAAACGCAACAGGAGAGAAAAAAAGCAAGGCCCACCACCAACACTGAAAATATGCCACACTTTTTATTCAAGTGCCCAAACACTTAAATGATTTAATAAAAACACATCGTAGATCTAATTGGTTTTTGTTTCAACATAAATCCAAACCACTTTCAAATGCAAGTGTTTGGGCGGTTGACTTTTTGGTATTTTTTAACATGTTATTTTCATTCGGGTGGCTCAAGCTTTTCAAGTGTTTTGCACATGAATTTGTCCCACCGTCTTGAACTATTCAAAGTGATGAGCAAAACACTTGAAAATGATCTTAAGATCTACCCAAAATAGGCACTATTCAAAGTCAACGTGATTATCCACATGAATTTAATGTGTTTCACTGACTGATTTTTGCGCGACTTTCATCGAAGGCTAGAAGCGAGGCAAGAACGAATAGCACAAAAACACTCCCGTCTTCAACTGGCCGGCCGGCGCAGTGGTAGCGTGCACGACTAGCAAGCGAGAACCTGTAAATCGCTTGTACGTACTTTTATTTTTCAACGCCATTTAAAATTCAAGTGTTTGGCTATTGACATTATTTTATGGCCAATCACCGAAATTTCAAGTGTTTTGCGATTGATATTTGAGTGCTCTGTACAGCAGGGCCAGATCATGTGTATAACACTTCGTTGAGCTGTGTAAGTTTTGCTCAGTGAAGTGTGTGGAGCAGCTGTTCTTTTTTTCCCCCAGCCTTGACGTCGATATAGCAGTTTATTTTTGTTCGAGCTTTCGGTGAAGCCGAGGCGTCGCGTCCACCTGTTCAACCTGTTCATAGGACAGGTGATCATTATGATTTCTTTCTGAAGAAAGAATTAAAATATGTTCATCAAAATAATTGAACGAACATGCCAACTCTTCTTGGAATCATGAAACAGCCAAGCGCATTCGTATCCATAGAGCTCTCAATTAAAATCTAACGCGCACTGAAAATCCTCCCAAGCAGCCGCCAACCTGTTCGGATTTCTCCATGCACGAGTTCCCATACAACGCATCTAAAAATACACAGAAGGCCCCCCTATTTGTACACGCTGGACGGTATGAATGTGGTAGTTCAGGGTGTGCATAAAAGCTTTTGGACAGTCGACATAAAAGCGCGCGAGCCGAGACACGAGCAGGGAGAGAGCAAAGTTCAAAGAGAGAGAGAAAGCTCCATATTTTGCTCTCTCCCAGCTCGTGTCTCGGTTCGCGCGCTTTTATGTCGACTGTCCAAAAGCTTTTATGCACACCCTGAACTACCACATTCATACCGTCCAGCGTGTACAAATAGGGGGAGCCTTCTGTGTATTTTTGGATGCGTTGTATGGGAACTCGTGCATGGAGAAATCCGAACAGGTTGGCGGCTGCTTGGGAGGATTTTCAGTGCGCGTTAGATTTTCATTGAGAGCTCTATGGATACGAATGCGCTTGGCTGTTCCATGATTCCAAGACGATTTGGCGTGTTCGCTCAAATATTTTTGTAAAACTTTTTTAATTGTTATGAATAGTAGAACTGCTGAAACTGCTGAACTGTGTTGCTTCCAAAAAGCGTTTTTAACTGAAATAAAGTAATAAATAGCCCTGTTAACCTTCGGGAAGTCGCGTGTTTTCGCCTTTCTTACAAGTGCCCTTACAAACTGTGTACAAAGTACACGTACGCGACCTCCGGTGGGTTAAAAGCTGGCAAGCAAGTTCATCGAAGGATTTGCAAAATAATTTGGAAGAAAATAAAACAAAATATTTAACCTACCAAGCATACAATAATTTCCTTTACGTGTTATTCGTACAAAAACAAAAATCAAAATAAAGCTTAAATAAGCTGTCGTACTAATGTCTACTTGGTTTGAATTCTTGAGTATTGGTTAATGCAAAAATAAACGTTAAACGTCCAATCGATTGCACGAGTTTTTGTTAAATGAAACATTTAATTTTCATCGATATGTTTTTTCTTCCTTCTAGTTTTTTAGAGAAATTTTGAAGAGAAACGTAAAATACAATTTTTTAGGCCTAATTGTTTTGATTTCAGGATTAGAACGGTCAACATCAGGAATGTTTGCTTAGTGAGATTTGAAAATAATGAATAATTTTTGCTCTAACCTAATCCAATGGAACATAAGAGAAGTCATTCTAAAGAAAACTCCAGAAAAAAACTTGTGGTTGGATTACGCCTCAAGTTTTGATTTAGTTTTTTTTATTTAAAAAACAAGCTAATTATTGAAAACTGCAATGTAAAAAGCATGTCAATTTTACACTTCTTAAAGAATGATCATTGCTGTTATTTGAAAAAGTTACTATTTCAATTGAAATCGTGTGATCAACAATTCTCACAACAATATTGCTAACATAATCTAATTCCTCTTTATTCGCAATTCGCAATTTTCAGTGTAAGAACGGGCCTTGACCGATCTTATGCACTAGGTTCCCGACGAACACGCACTGCCCTTACACCTACATCTCACCCTTGCTCTGAGTCAGTACGAGCAGCACGCTAGAACACGCTTTGAGTGTTCGTGCCAGGCATGCACACCTTCTTTTCCGGTTACGCATTTTAACTCGGCCGGGGGTGGTACATTACGTAGGGTTTGATGTAAGTATAAGCGCCTAACCATTTATAGTGTGCCTATCAACTTTCATTAAAGCAAAAACTGTTTTATTTTTAGTTTGAATTCAAAAACTTATTGTTATTTACTGTGTATTGTTTTCTCCTGAAATCTTCCCTATTGTTGAGTCTGTTTATCTGTTGCTATTTCTTTTGTCGCGGTGTTTTGTTACAATTTTTGGTCCTAAGCATGTTATAAAAGTTTACCAAAAATACAATAGTAATATTTGTGTTAATCCTTTAACCATTCCATAAATTGAGTAAGGGCTCAAACCTCACTTGATTGAAAAAAGGGTGAAGATTGAAAACAATTGACAGTAAAAGATAATTTATTTTATAAAAATCAAGTATCAATAGTAAGAGAATGATGAGCGTATTTTGAAGAATAAAAATGAGAAGCTAGATGTATTAGATGTAAAATTAGACAATAGTTAATAAAAAGAGATACAAAACAAGCTTAGATTATAGTAATGATAATTTATAGGACAGATAAAGAATTATTCAAATAAATAAATTCGCAATAAAATCAAAAAAGATTAGGCGAATGATAAATAGACTTGATATTACTAGTACATTAAGGAAAAGTATATTTTTAAGGAAAAAAAAAAAAAAAACAAAACAAAGTTTGTTACAGCAGTATCAATTGATAGAAAATAGTGGAAAAGCGTTGAGAAATAAGATAATCAAATGAATAAAATCGAAATCAAATGGATGATAGTAAACAGAAGCCGCGTTAGAAAATCAGTGAAACAAAATAAACAGAAGATAGGTGGTAGCTGAGAATGAAGAGAAGAGAAACCCCGTTGTGCGATGTTTCAGGTACATCCACAGCAGTTGACTCAACATACTGCGAATCAAAACAATACCGTCTACAATCACAAATTACTTCCCTTTCCCACATTGTTGCGCCCCTTTCTTTTAGCCGTCTCGACTCTGACCCGCGGTGGTCAAAGGTTTACGATCCGTTTCCACAGGCCACCAGCTAGGTCATCATGAAAACCAAGCCAACGTGGAGGTAAGAAAATAGGACACTCGCAAGGAACCAGAGCTATACTGTTCTGATCAAGATAATTCGGATGATCTAACAGAACTACGGATGTAGTTAGTTACGCTCCTTCCAGGATGTTCCTTACGTGGACGTCAACCGAAGAGCACGCAACAAGGTCAGTGCCATTGCATGCTCTTAGGTATCAATCCTTGGCCTGCATCTAATTCCTCTTTATTATGTATAAAATATATTTTTTAAATTAAATTGAGCTAAAAAACTTGAAAATTAGTGAAAAGATTGTTTGAACAGGTAAACATTTTGGCCACGCGTCGCCTCTCAAGTGACGATTTGAGGTTCGAAGGTTTCTCTCCCTATTTATTGTGACATTGGATGGCAGAGTTTCAACCAAGTTTCAACCGTCCTGGCCACCGGAATAAAGTTTTTTGTTTCTCTGGCCGCCATCCAGGACATAGTCCGCTGTCCGAAGTTTCTTAGTTGGAGTTGGTCGAGAAAAGGTAGGGAAAAAAAAGTAAATCTTTCCCAGTTCCTGAGGGGAACACCCGTGAAGAGTAACGGGACCGGCATTTACAAAGCGGATTCAGTGGCAGTTTTTCACTCAACTAATGTTAACATGTTTAGGTTAATGTTAACATTCCATAGGTCGCCTCCCGAAGGTGTCGTGATAAGGTCCAGTTTGTGACGATACACTACCTTCCCTTTACTAAGCAATCGAATCCAGAAGGGAAAAGATCACCAGTTGTGTTGGTCCGAGCCGGGATTTGAACCCCGATCTACCGCTTACGACGCGGAAGCGTTACCACTAGGCTACGTGGCTCGGTCAGAAAAGGTAGGGTGGCCAAGATTATCCAACTCCGATCACATGCTGGTCCGAACAAAGCAAAATCATGACAAACTCAGTGGACTTTTCTTTTGTTTTGAGACCTGCCGCTTGAGACCATATTTCGGGAGTTTTGTAAAATTTAGTAGATAAAATTATTTACTTTCAAGCATATTAAATATTTCATATAAATTTTCGTCAAAGTGAGGCCTATTTTTCAACATTTTCTGAGTTTGTGTTTGTATTTTCACCAGCTGGTCTTGACAGATACATGACATTGCTTGGCAGTTTTCACCGAGGACGCAACGCGTTTTGGCTGCGTTGCTATAAAATTTCATACAACTTTGCACCGGTTCGGAACCGGTTTGACAAGAATTCAGCAGCAAGAATCAAGAATTCTGGAGTTATGAAAATGGACCCTAAATGCCAATATAATGCTGATTTAATGGTTACTTGGGTATTTATTAAATAATCCATGTTTTGCCTTGTTTAATGTTCAAATTTGTATCCGGGCAATGTGTTGCTGTATTTTCATGACAAATTGTAAAAAGAAAAGATTTATTTTCGAACGTATCGGGGTTTCCAGCTGGGATTTTGGAGTAATTTCAAAGAATGCTAGAAATCTGGTAAATTTGGTTTGATTTTTGTTTGGTGGAGGTCAAATATGGGTCAAATATGATTAGTTAGAGTCCCCAATGTTGAGATGAACAACCCTGTAGTCGTCATCGAGTCGACCTAGTCGGCCGAACCCCCTGTCGACCTCACGCGCAGCTGTCAGAGCTGAAAAACAACAACAACAAGTGTGTTGCGTCATCCGTTTTAAAAGCACGCGTTCAATAAAGATCTCCAGTTTAGTAAACAACTTACGCGTTTTTCTTCGGAACAAATCCGACCAATCTGCCACTCTTATGAGCCCAGGTTGCGCGAGTGCCGAAAAGTTGTTTTTCGCGGCGTTTTAGTGAGTGAAGTTTGGAAGTTGGTGGAACGGATTGAGGATGGAGACCAACGGCGTTGTTGCGGGGGTGCCACTCTTCGTTGGCTCGAACTACCGGTCGTGGAAGTGCCGGATGCTGGCCGTGCTGGACGAGCACGAGCTGGAAGAATGCATCCAGCAGGAGGCGGCGGAAGTGGAGGAGCTGAAGGTGAAGGAGGAGGACACGGCGGCGCAGAAGGAGGTAAAGTTGAAGGCGGCGGACAAGAGGAAGAAGAAGGAGAAACGGTGCCGGTCGTTTCTGCTTTTGCGGCTGGATGACGACCACGTCGAGCAGGTCCAGGACAAGTCGACGCCGAGGGAGATTTGGCTGGCCCTGGCTGCGATGTACGAGCGGCAAAGTTTGGCGAAACGTTTGCACCTGAAGCAGGAGCTGATTCTGCTGCGCCAGGGGGGCGACACTCTACGGGAGCACTTCACGAAGTTTGACCGGATCATTCGTGAGTTGAAGTCTACTGGAGCGACCATCGATGAACTCGACGTCATCTGTCATCTGCTGTTGACGGTGAATCCGAGGTTCGAGATGGTGGTGACGAGCATTCAGACGGTTCCGGAGCGAGATTTATCGCTGGAATTCGTCAAGTGCCGTTTGCTCGACGAGAAAACGAGGAAGAACTCCAGCGAATCGGTCGGTGTGAAGACGGGGGAAGCGGCTTTCTCGGGAACGAGTGCGCTGAAGTCGCAACAGCAGAAAAAGAAGAAGGCGTTCAAGTGCTTTGTTTGCGGAAAAGAGGGCCACAAAGCTGCAGACTGTCCGGAGAAGAAGTCCGACGCGACGAAAGCGAGCGCACGCTACGGGTCGAGTGACGACGAGGTGTGCTTCGTCGGCGTGGAGAAGCTTCCGGAGCTGCGGGAGGTGAGCTGGATCGTGGACTCTGGTTCATCGGAACACATCGCCAAGGATCGTGAGTTGTTCGAGGAGCTCGTGCCGCTGAAGAACCCGGTGACAATCGCCGTTGCCAAGAAGGGGAAGTCGATCGTTGCTGAGCATCGTGGCGTGATCCGTCTGACCTCAGCCGTGGACGGAAAGACGATCCCGATCGCGCTGAAGGACGTTCTGTACATCCCGGAAGCCAGCGCGGACTGAAGGTGGTGTTCAGTTCGGGAACAGTGAGCATCAAGCAGGAGGAGAGAACTGTGGCGATCGGAAAGCAATCGGAGAGGCTGTACCTGTTGGTTCTACACGAACGTGGACCAGGTCGCGTGCCTGAAGATCCGGAGGGATGCTCCGAGGGCTCCGAGGGCCGAACCCCCTGTCGACCTCACGCGCAGCTGTCAGAGCTGAAAAACAACAACAAGTGTGTTGCGTCATCCGTTTTAAAAGCACGCGTTCAATAAAGATCTCCATTTTAGTGAACAACTTACGCGTTTTTCTTCGGAACAAATCCGACCAACCTGCCACTCTGCTCATCACCCAAGGTATATTCATAAGAAGTTTGAGTGATAGCAACATAAATGCACCGAATTTCTGTGACTTTTTTGAACAAATATCCCATAAAATCGAAAAAATAATCTTCTAAAAAAAGTTGTAAGTTGCAGTTGTGTTTTTCTCCAAATTGAAACAAAATGTCATTTATTTTTAGGTTGGGGCACTTGAAAGACGTGTTGATGAACAATCGCATTTTTGAAATTGGTTTTTTTGTAAGTAGGTCGAATACCGATGCATAAAAAACTTTGTTTACCAATGGCTCTTACGTCTTTTTGAAAACTAATCCAAGATTTAATTAAATAAATCCTTATACGTGAGGACAGCAGGCGTATTGTGAGCCAAGAATCCAAGAATGATAGAAGCAAAAAAAACATTGTAGTTCGGACGGTGTCGAAATCATCGCAACTAAATTTGAGGAATTAGCCGCTTTGCAGCAGATCAAACTTTGTAATGTTCTTACACTTTTCAGTTTTATACCTTCCAGAAATCCTTTTCCTACTCCTTGTGATCGTCCTTCACTAGAATACAACGTATCAACAAATTTTATTCATTTTAATTCATATTTTTTACTCAATAATGTATCGCACTTATTGTTTAGTGTTACTAACAAGATTAATTGCATTTTCCTGCTCGCTCCGTCGGAATCCAATTCTGCCTTTTACTATGTGTCGTTATGGCTCTACCCTGCGGGTTAGCACAGACATTCACTTAATTTTTTTCAAGCAGATATACATTCGCGATTAAACGCCAGTTTCCTACAGTGTTCAGTTAATTTTTGCCTAATTTGATAAAGATTATTTATGAGGAGACTGGCTTGTCTGTGAAATAAGAAAGAAGCGCGTTCGATCGGTCTCCAGTTTTTTTTACGTTTTTTAGTGTGTTTTTCGCAGCTTTTGAAGCGTCCGCTGGCGTGTAGTGGTTAAAAAAGGAACAAAGATTTGGAATTCAGTGAAGTTAAGAGAAAATTACGGCATTTTTGCAAGAATTTCATAATTTTAGCTTGTAAATTTCTTCTTCATTTTTGTTGTGTTGCTATGCTATGCATTTCGTTTACGGCCACTCTTTCAAACGTAATTTTTTCCGCATGGGCTCTCACGGAACTCACCCTGTCATATATGAGTGCCTGACAGTTTCGACACAGTGACGCGGAATTAAATTATTTTTCGACGAGGTGTTTTGTTTTGGTCATAATTGATTCGATTAATTAAAATTATGAGAAGTTTTTGGTGCGTGTATCGTGTTGAAGAGTGAACAAACATAAGTTCTGGCGGGATCTTTTCGGGGAATTTTGTTGCTGCTGATGCTGAAGAGGACACTGCGAAGAAGCCGAAGGATCGTGTCCGCTGCAGGCAAGGAAACCATTCCACAAGATGAGCAAGATCAAGCTGCCCGTGTTTGGAACACGCAGCTGGCCATCCGAACGACTAAAAACGGATGGCAACATTCAGTTGCTTAGAAGCAAAGCAGCCGACAAAGAGGGCTACCGGAAATTCCAGAAACTTGGTGAGATCTATCCAAATTCAAACTTTCAAAATTTGCCTATTTATCAACAACCTTTAAATACGCGCTAATCTCATTTCTGCCTTATGAGATTGTAAGTCTGAAGATAGTTCGAGAACTCTTCTGGTTCTTGTTCTATGTTTGGGCGGGGCCGGACAATGCCCAATGACCTCGGAATTGGGCCGCAAGGAGCTCTGTCATTCTGAAACGGGTCATTGGAAGCAGCGCGAGGGCTAACACCACCTAATGTCCGGGACTGCGATAAGCTGTATCAGCATAAACCAAGTCTGATACAGAATATACTTTCCCATAATTTCGTAGCCGGCCTACGGATATTGGATTGGTTAAACACACACACACACACACACACACACACACACACACACACACACACACACACACACACACACACACAAAACACACACAATTTGGTTAAGATTATTTATTGTGAAATATTATTTCAATAAATGAGCAAGTAGCAGTTATTGATCAGCCCGCCTGTGTGCTTCTAGCAGATGTGGCGAAAGAAGCTGATATAGGTAATTTCAAAAACACAAAACTTTAAAATCCGATATCTCTGGAACGAAACATATTCATTTCTGTCGATAAGTGATTCTTATGTAAAATTGGCCGGGAAATACGATGGTGAAGTCAAATAAAAAAAAATAAGTTAGGGTGTTTTGAGATACGGCCGTTTAAAGTTTTCAATTGCGCAATACAGGTAGAAAAAATAAATTAATCAAAATGTTGAACACGGAAATGGATTCTACGTCCAATTTTTTTTTTTCAAAATTGAGTCTAAGGCCTTCTAAGATTTGTGGTTCCTGAGCTATCGCCGTTTGAAACTAGGAGGTTCGCTCAAAAATCGCCAAAAAGTCGATTTTTTGGGGAGGTACAAAAATAGAGGGGGTGGTCCGATTTGGATGAAATTCAGGATTCTTGCATATTTTGATAGTACCAACAGCCCTGCCCAGAATCGGAGAGGGTAATTTTCAAATGCTGTTCCGCTTCAGATGGAATGACCCATATAGTCACCTTTGCCAAACATATTGTTTGAAATAGTATAAAAATAACTCAAAATAAACAAATAATTTTTCGTTTTCGTTTCGTTTTACGGAGCAAGATGGGGGACGCGGCCTCAAGTCAGTCCAAGTCCGGTTTCTTGTGGAAAAGGGTAGTGGCCGAACTAGTATTGCATACCAAATGAACACCACCGGAAGATATAGGGGATCGGGAGGGGGAAGGTGAAAGAAAATAAGTGTAGGTGTGAGTTGTAAGAACTTGGATGACTTGAGCAATTACGTTAATCTAAGTTTGAAACTGAATAAAGGAAATCTGAAATTATAATTCGCAATTCGCAATTTTCAGTGTAAGAACGGGCCTTGACCGATTTTATGCACTAGGTTCCCGACAAACACGCACTGCCCTACCCTACCTTCATCTCGCCCTTGCTCTGAGTCAGTACGAGCAACACGCTAGAACACGCTTTGAGTGTTCGTGCCAGGCATGCACACCTTCTTTTCCGGTTACTAATCTAATCTAATCGAACACAAGCGCAGCCAGTCCGAAGAAAGCATCCGGGAAGAACTTATGGTTAGATTACGCCTCAAGTTCTTTCTTGTCATTATTAATGATTGCAGTACTTTCGAGAACCCCCGAAATGTATTCACGGTGTCCAAAATACCGTTATTATAAAATAAAAATACCCCTTTGAGATAAATACACCAGTTGATTGGTATAACCCCAGAGCACCTCTGGGTGAAATATGAAAATCTTTGTCGGGCCAGTTTTCAAGTTACGCCCTTTTAAAAATGTTAGTACCGATTTTTCATGATTTCCTCATAAAAGCGAACTCAAAATCCACGGTTAATTCATCAAAATTTCACTTCTTGTATATTATACAAGCGGACACTATTGTCCCAAATCATTATTATTATTTAACAATGTGACGTAAGCGCCCCATGTCTGAATTACGCTCTTAAGAGATGTTATTATCGACTTTTTTTATTAACTAAAGAAAGTTGTTTGAAAATGCATAATTATGACTATCTGAGCATTATTATAACATGTAAACGTCATTTTTTATTCAATTGGACTATCTTGCAATGTGACGTAAACGACTGTTAATTCTATAATAAAAGTTTGGTAGAATTTAAAGGAATTTAGATCTGCAACTAAACCCACATAAATTCCTCTCAATTTGATTTCAAAACTATTTTCCACTGTTTGCATGCTACAGATGACTTAGTAGCCACATTTGGTACACTAGTACAAAAGTTTTAAAGTGCCCATCCATAAACGTCGTAACTCAAATTAATCCGCCATTGCTTTCAAACAAATATCCTATGTTTTACTAGTTGAACATAGTGCCTAGATTTTTATTCTTAACTAAAACCTATTAATCGATCACAATCTTTAATAAAGAGTTTTCGTAGATTATGGACAACCCACAGATTATCTCAATTCAATGAATGAGTGATTATAATAATTATAAATATAATCCTTGCAGAATAAATAAGCTCTACCAAACTTTTATTATAGAATTAACAGTCGTTTACGTCACATTGCAAGATAGTCCAATTGAATAAAAAATGACGTTTACATGTTAAAATAGTGCTCAGATAGTCATAATTATGCGTTTTCAGGCAACTTTCGTTAGTTAATAAAAAAAAAGTCGATAATAACATCTCTTAAGAGCGTAATTCAGACATGGGGCGCTTACGTCACATTGTTAAATAATAATGATGATTTGGGACAATAGTGTCCGCTTGTATAATATACAAGAAGTGAAATTTTGATGAATTAACCGTGGATTTTGAGGTCGCTTTTATGAGGAAATCATGAAAAATCGGTACTAACATCTTTAAAAGGGCGTAACTCGAAAACTGGCCCGACAAAGATTTTCATATTTCACCCAGAGGTGCTCTGGGGTCATACCAATCGACTGGTGTATTTATCTCGGAGGGGTGTTTTTATTTTATAATAACGGTATTTTGGACACCGTGGTATTACACTCACTAAAGCGGCCCGGCCTACTGCGTTGTATTAACCGCAAGTGACAGATTCTATGAACGGAACCCACATTTCATGGAATCATCAGGGGAAGAAGAAGAAGTGGGGACATACCGTACCAACCACTTCGAGTTATTTTTATAGAATACGGTGTGTGGTGTGTGTAGGGGAACCGTCGGGAGAGGGATTGTTGTATTATATAGTAAATGACCATGTGACATTATTTCACCACTACGGATTAATTCACTCAAGGGGTGCTTATGAGGCGGGAGCCGTAGCCATTAAGCCACGGGCCGGTCAAATTCAATAAAACATTATTTCCGTAATTTTATTTGAGAAAAACAAACATAACTTTTTTTGAAATCACCCTGCTGTCATTGAGGGAGACGCTTTGTTATGATTCGTTTTTCTTCGCCGAATGTACATGGCGCTTTTCATGACGCTTTTTCTTCGTCACGAGGTTCATGTAGTCTTTTGTTTGACAGGTTGACAGGGCTATATTAACAGGGACTGCTGATGGCAGAGATTTTGTTTATGTTACTTTATTTAAAATCATGATTAAACAGACTTTACTAAAGTAACTTTTGCTCGTTTTTGGTGGAGAAGTAGCTTATTGGGAGTACTTTCAGAATGTTCAATAACCCAGGAAGTGTCAAAATGTACATGATTTTGAAATGTTACCGTCGAAATATCGAATATTCTAGCACCGCCATATTGGCCACCATTTTGGATTGTAAAAAAAAAGCTAAGCAATCCACTTTAACGACCCCCGGGTCTTTTGTGGTCTCTGTTGCAAGTTTCTACTCATATCTAGGCGTCCGAAGGTTATGTGTGGTGAGTCACTCGAAACCTCTTTTACGCAAATGGACCGACGTTTTACTTCCCCATCCGATAGAAGGCGTGGTCAGGCAAATTTGGCCTCGAAAAATGCCACCGGGTCCGTCTGGGATTGAACCCAGGCCATACTGGGGTGAGAGACTACCACGCTAGCCACTTGGATTTTGGATTGCACATTCCCTGAATATTTTGGAGTATTCTAGGAGTCATATTCGAGCTCAGCGACCCCAAATTAGTTAAAGTTGACTAGTCAGTAGAGATTTTCACAATTGCTTCATTTCGTGACGGGACAACGCGAGCAAAACCCTCTTTTGCAAAATATCTGCGTTGTCCCGCCACGAAAAGAAGTACCTGTCAAATCAACAAAATTTGACGAAATTGGGTGATCTAGGAAGCAAGATCTTCGTTTTTTATTTTAGAAACAACTGTAGAAAAGGGGTTTTCCAAAAACTTACTAGGAGAGCAGAGTTCTTCACTTTTGTGTATAAAAAAGTGAAGAACTCACTAGGTTTTTTGACCAAATTTTCCCTAGTCTTTGTTTAATTGCATTTGAAGAACCTTCTGTAACCAAACGGTTATTGAAAAGGAAATAGTTGCAAGGAACACCAAATCTCTATGAACCAGTTATTCACACAAATTGTAAAATTGTTATTCCCTGGAGATGGAGCCACACGTTGCCGTCGTTTCAGGGCTACTTGCAAAGATGGTTTCCGATGTTGATATATATCACACATTTATTTTATATTCATATACTTGTGTTGATAGAAATCACAGCTTTTATAATACACTCAACCCCCGCTGGTTGGTCACTTTTTCGTTTGACACTTTTTTAGTTTGTACCCCGTTGGTTGGTCAAAGTCAAACTAAAAAGTGACGAACTGTCACTTTTTACACCGCGCTTACGCACACTATCAAAACAAACGTTTGGTAGTGTGTGTGAACTCCGTGTAAAAGGGGTGTCAAACTAAAACGTGACCCCGTTCGTTTGACAACAGTTGGTGTCAAACCATCGGGGTTTGAGTGTATGTAAAATTGCAAGATATTGAATTTTTTTTTATTTGAGTCTCAATATTCTTGTTCGTAAAATCTGTTAGGAAGAGGTTTAAAACTGTTTGATAATGGGGAGGAATAGTTAGTTTTTTTTTGTAACATTTTCTAGGTTGCTTAATAAGTCCAGACTCCAGTTATGAGTAAGCCAGTTTAGTAATGCTATCAGAATCTCTGATTTCAATTGAAGTGGTACCCTACCAATTTTTAATTGTCATAAAATCCATAGAGTCTCGATCAATCAATAATGAAATGATATCGGACACAATTCGTTAATCTGTTGAACTAACGGTTTTCGGATTATGGTTGCATCGACCATTGTTGCGAATCGAGGATCTACTGGAGTTTTGATGATCAAATAGAGCCTAACATTTCAAAAGAACGCACAGGTGTGAACAGGATTGTGTCCCTTTCACTCAAATGATAGTTTACATAAGGAATGATAGGGATACACTCTTGTTTGCAAAGCTTGTGTGCGTTTTCGTTTTACGGAGCAAGGTGGGGGACGCGGCCTCAAGTCAGTCCAAGTCCGGTTTCTTGTGGAAAAAAGGGTAGTGGCCGAACTAGTATTGCATACAAAATGAACACCACTGGAAGATATAGGGGATCGGGAGGGGGAAGGTGAAAGAAAATTAGTGTAGGTGTGAGTACAGTGGACTCACTCGTTGTCGATGTTGACGGGACCGTCGAGAGCGGGAGTTATCAAATTATAGAACGTAAAATCAAAGCAATCTATTTGAAGGGACTGAAAAATTTATTGACAGCTGGAGCAATATTGATATCGAGAAGATCGACAGCCAGAGAGTCCACTGTAGTAAGAACTTGGATGACTTGAGCAGTTACGTTAATCTAACTTTAAAACTGTATAAAGGAAATCTGCAATTATGATTCAATCAAAAACTAATTTGAGATTTATACAAAGGGAACCTATGATGTATTTCAAATTTAAAGGCAATTAAGGGCTCAAATCAGCCGGGGAAGTTGTTCTCTTCTTCTTCACAAAATGTTGCATGCGACATTATGAAGAAATGTCGTGCAACGTTTTGAGGTGGTTGGTTTGTTCTGTAGAGTGATTTGAAGTTGGTTGTTTGAAATACCTTTCAACCTTTATTGGTTTAGTACACATTTTCTGTAATAATTCGTGATTTTACAATATTTGTTTGAATATTCTGAAATAATGCAACACAAGTGCAACAAGCAATTCAGTTACGCAGCGCAAAAATGGCAACAGCGCACCATTCTTGGCTGCTGCTGCTGCACACGGCCAGCACAAAGCGAGGACAAAGGAGCGTTATAGGGTAGACTGCACATTTGTGCTCTCTATTATGAAAATAAATTTTAGAAAGTTGATATTTTTTCATCAACATTTTACTAACATATTGAAAATACATTGCGCAACAATGTATCGTTTGCTAATAAAATTTTGAGATGTCTCAAAAAGACCCAAGCCCATTATCATCCCTTTTGCTGAGCAATTTTTCCTTCTCAAGCGCAAGATAAAAACATGAATAGAAAAAATGCAAAATATATTTTCAATTGTTAGAGCACACTTCAATGTAATAAAAATTCTATATTCTAGTTTACTCTTTTATGTCAGTGATCGATTGAGTACTGGACCCTATTCCAGCAGCAGAGGCTCGCCAGGAGTATTGTTTTGAATTTGATCGATTGTGATTGGCTGAAATTTCAAGCACGTGGCTCTCGTGTGTAAACAAACTAACATACTCTCGCGCATGGATATCTCTATACGCATCCTGTCTTGGTAGTTGAATTGTTTCTAATTTTGTTTCTATGGAATGCATGATTTTTGGGTTTTTCGACAAACTGTGGCTGTCCACGTGACTGGTAACGGAGTTGTTCACGTAAGAGTTTTTCATGTGATTACTCACGTGACGACTCAACCACGTGTTTAGCTACTTTCGTGACTGATTCATGGAAAGATGACTTTGGATGTTAGGGGAAGTGTCGTGAAAGTTAGTTGATTGTACCAAAATTGTGTTGTAGTTCAAAGTAGATGATCGAAGAGTTTTCAAATGCTTCGAACCATCGAATAATGAAAAATAACGTTTCAGTAATATTTTTAATTTTTAGTTCAGCAACCCTGAATAAGACAAATTTTAGTAATTTGATACGATACCAAATAAATATACTATACAAACCATCAGTACAATACAAAAAAAAAATCAAAAATACAGAAATACAAAATGGGATCAAAAATACAAAAATACAAAAATACAAAAATACAAAAATACAAAAATACAAAAATACAAAAATATTTGTAATATATATTTGTATTATTTGTATTATTTGTATTATTTGTATTATTTGTATTATTTGTATTATTTGTATTATTTGTATTATTTGTATTATTTGTATTATTTGTATTATTTGTATTATTTGTATTATTTGTTTTATTTGTATTATTTGTATTATTTGTATTATTTGTATTATTTGTATTATTTGTATTATTTGTATTATTTGTATTATTTGTATTATTTGTATTATTTGTATTATTTGTATTATTTGTATTATTTGTATTATTTGTATTATTTGTATTATTTGTATTATTTGTATTATTTGTATTATTTGTATTATTTGTATTATTTGTATTATTTGTATTATTTGTATTATTTGTATTATTTGTATTATTTGTATTATTTGTATTATTTGTATTATTTGTATTATTTGTATTATTTGTATTATTTGTATTATTTGTATTATTTGTGTTATTTGTATTATTTGTATTATTTGTATTATTTGTATTATTTGTATTATTTGTATTATTTGTATTATTTGTATTTTTTGTATTATTTGTATTATTTGTATTATTTGTATTATTTGTATTATTTGTATTATTTGTATTATTTGTATTATTTGTATTATTTGTGTTATTTGTATTATTTGTATTATTTGTATTATTTGTATTATTTGTATTATTTGTATTATTTGTATTATTTTTATTATTTGTATTATTTGTATTATTTGTATTATTTGTATTATTTTTATTATTTGTATTATTTTTTTTATGTTATTTTAATTTTGCAATTTTGTTATTTTGTAATTTTGTAATTTTGTAATTTTGTAATTTTGTAATTTTGTAATTTTGTAATTTTGTAATTTTGTAATTTTGTAATTTTGTAATTTTGTAATTTTGTAATTTTGTAATTTTGTAATTTTGTAATTTTGTAATTTTTGTAATTTTGTAATTTTGTAATTTTGTAATTTTGTAATTTTGTAATTTTGTAATTTTGTAATTTTGTAATTTTGTAATTATGTAATTTTGTAATTTTGTAATTTTGTAATTTTGTAATTTTGTAATTTTGTAATTTTGTAATTTTGTAATTTTGTAATTTTGTAATTTTGTAATTTTGTAATTTTGTAATTTTGTAATTTTGTAATTTTGTAATTTTGTAATTTTGTAATTTTGTAATTTTGTAATTTTGTAATTTTGTAATTTTGTAATTTTGTAATTTTGTAATTTTGTAATTTTGTAATTTTGTAATTTTGTAATTTTGTAATTTTGTAATTTTGTAATTTTGTAATTTTGTAATTTTGTAATTTTGTAATTTTGTAATTTTGTAATTTTGTAATTTTGTAATTTTGTAATTTTGTAATTTTGTAATTTTGTAATTTTGTAATTTTGTAATTTTGTAATTTTGTAATTTTGTAATTTTGTAATTTTGTAATTTTGTAATTTTGTAATTTTGTAATTTTGTAATTTTGTAATTTTGTAATTTTGTAATTTTGTAATTTTGTAATTTTGTAATTTTGTAATTTTGTAATTTTGTAATTTTGTAATTTTGTAATTTTGTAATTTTGTAATTTTGTAATTTTGTAATTTTGTAATTTTGTAATTTTGTAATTTTGTAATTTTGTAATTTTGTAATTTTGTAATTTTGTAATTTTGTAATTTTGTAATTTTGTAATTTTGTATTTTTGTAATTTTGTAATTTTGTAATTTTGTAATTTTGTAATTTTGTAATTTTGTAATTTTGTAATTTTGTAATTTTGTAATTTTGTAATTTTGTAATTTTGTAATTTTGTAATTTTGTAATTTTGTAATTTTGTAAATTTGTAATTTTGTAATTTTGTAATTTTGTAATTTTGTAATTTTGTAATTTTGTAAAAAGTATCTTATTTGATCATTCTCTTTAGCAGTCGATAACGACGTGAATGCCAGAATAAATTCAAAACCATGCCTTTGATTGCAACAAAACAAGCCTCCACACACGCACACACAATCACACACCGAGGCCAGCCGGGCCAGCAAGTTAGCAGAGAAGAAATAGGGTCAATAGTCCACCAAAATTATCATAATGTTTTATTGAATAAACACTGTTTACTTTTTCAAATCACCTGTGTTATTTGAAGCTTCATATAACATTATTATTACATAAAATTTCATTCACTTTTCATCTTGAGGTTGCAAAATGAAAATGCTGAGCCGGGTACGAATTTTGCGCTTCCATCTCGCTGTGGAACATCAATAAATTTTATTAGAATGTAAAATATTATTGCATAATTTACTGTTGGCATTATTTCAGTGAAAAATTATGTTGAAAGATATTAGTCGTCCAATATTTATTATCCTAAAAGCGTACAAAAATATGAAGTCGGCCCTATTTGGCTCCTTTGTTCTCGCTCTGTGCCGCGTGCTGGCCGAGTGCTGAGCAGCAGGCTAGCATGGCGCGCTGTTGCCACTTTTGTTGTACGCAACAAAATTGCCTGTCGCGTGCCTGTTGCATGATTTGGGTTGGATAAAAATATTTTTTTGTAGAATATTTACTATAAAAAAACGAAAACTCAGATCAATACAAATTTATATTCAATGAATAGATAATTGTCTTGCAAAGCGCGTACCAACTTCCTTTTTTGGACTGGCAATGTGGTTTTTGCCCTGTTGGGGATACACGACCAAAAAATAATATGTAGAGTGCAAAAACAGCATGCAACATTGAACTCTCGTACCCAACATTGAAACAATGGTATTGTAAAAATAGTTCAGCTCAGTTGCAAAGTGTTCAGAAATTAATACTCTAGGGGCTAAATCAAAAACCATATCGATATGTTTTGTAGTTTTCGAGATATACCAGTTTTAGAAAAAAAAATTTCGGGGACGGGTTTCCGGCTGATGTGTCTCGCAAAATGAACACCACTGGAAGATATAGGGGATCGGGAGGGGGAAGGTGAAAGAAAATTAGTGTAGGTGTGAGTACAGTGGACTCACTCGTTGTCGATGTTGACGGGACCGTCGAGAGCGGGAGTTATCAAATTATAGAACGTAAAATCAAAGCAATCTATTTGAAGGGACTGAAAAATTTATTGACAGCTGGAGCAATATTGATATCGAGAAGATCGACAGCCAGAGAGTCCACTGTAGTAAGAACTTGGATGACTTGAGCAGTTACGTTAATCTAACTTTAAAACTGTATAAAGGAAATCTGCAATTATGATTCAATCAAAAACTAATTTGAGATTTATACAAAGGGAACCTATGATGTATTTCAAATTTAAAGGCAATTAAATATATCTACTGGAAAATAAAAGCTGAAAACTAATTTGTCACGGGAATATAAATCTTGAGGCCTCTATTCTGGCCCCCGTTCTGTCGCGTCCGTCAGTAGTCTTGTCTGTCGTACATTACAACTAGAAGCAGATCTGCCAATGAAATAGTACACTTTGACTAATTAAACCAATTTAACTAATCATTTATGCCCAATTATTCATTTCAGGAAAGCTAACCAACTTGAATCAACAACCTCAACTAAACTGTCTGAAAGTAACTTGAATCTCAAATCCTCGAAATTTTAATTACAAATCCAAACATTCCTTTACCTAGTTTTTAAACCTGGTTTGCTGCTTCCAAAAACAATAAACATTATTGATACGTTCATATTTTACAAGCTAAACACTTGTTGTTAAGTCGCCTAATTCATGCCTTACATTTCATTAGGGCACACAAGCTTTGCAAACAAGAGTGTATCCCTATCATACTTTATGTAAACTGTCATTTGAGTGAAAGAGATACACTCCTGTTCACAAAACCCGTGTGTCCCTTTGAAATGTTAGGCTCCATTTGATCGTCAAAACTCCAGTAGATCCTCGATTCGCAACAATGGTCGATACAACCATAATCCGAAAACCGTTAGTTCAACAGATTAACGAATTTTGTCCGATATCATTTCATTATTGATTGACCGAGACTCTATGGATTTTTCGACAGTTCTGAATGGTTATTATTAGACCACATAAATTGAAATCAGAGATTCTGATAGCATTACTTAACTCGCTTACACATAGAAAGAGTCTGGAACTATTAAACAACCTAAAGTTACAAAAAAAAACTAACTATTTTGAGTGCCTTGCAAAAAAACTCAATTATCACAATACCAAATCCTAACCTAACACCCATTTTAAAAAATCAATATCTTGCAATTTTACATAGTATAAAAGTTGTGATTTCTATCAACACAAGTAGGGGAACTATACCCTGCCTATCAGCACTTTGATCATGAATTACAGCTTTTTAAAAGTGTTTTTGACTGTTCCAGAGTAATAAGTAGCTCAAACAAAAGTGAGCAAGCAACTATCCATTGTTGATACATCTGAAAATGTTGATTTAATAGCAGAAAACGGCAAAAGTGATGAGAATTGGTCGAACGGCTTAGAGTGATTAAAACGGGCATATTTCCCCTGTATAAGTATAAAAAAAAATGTGTGATGTATATCAACATCGGAAACCATCTTGGCAAATAGCCCTGAAACGACGGCAACGTGTGGCTCCTCTCCAGGGTTTTCCTGTCTTCAAATATTTTTCATGTTAATTTTTTTGAAAGTTTTCCCTACATCGGAATAGTTTAAAAAAAATGTTTCAAAAAAAAAAAAAAGTTATTTGAGGGCAAGACGGCCACTTCCTCCGGGGGTAAGATAAGACGACCACCCGTAATTTGCAAATTTTATCGCTGGATTAACTTTTTCCCAGGGATCCCAAATGGAGTTCGGACCCTGCGGATGTTGCTGAAATAGCCAACGCCGAAATCAATCACTGTAAACAATGCTGCTGCAGCAGTGACGATTATAGGCAAAAAAAAAACGCTTTGCAAACTCAAAGCAAAGATCAAAAAATGTGCAGATTCGAGTAAAAAGGTGAACCAAAAAAGCAGTACACCACCGATTGAACCTGAGCCAAGCAGCAGCAGCAGTAAAAGCAACAACAGTGAACCTGACCTATATGCAATGCAAACAAGTGAAATCGACGAAGAAGACAACGATGGATTCGAGACCGTGCTTTCTAAGCACACTCGCAAAACACGGAAGCGCTTACAGGCATATTTGGACGCGGATGACGAATTAAGAACAAAACGAAGAGAGATGGCTGCAGAAGAAACAGATGAAGAAGACGAAGATGTCATAAAAGCAAAATATTATAAGAAAAAGTGTTGTGAGATAACTTCTAAATCCCTGGTAGAAGAGGACAAAGATAAACTTGAAGAACTTGATAATTCACTCTCTAAATATTCTGCTAAATATTTGAAACATAGTCAGAAATCGTTAGAAAAAAGGCATGGTAACAATTATTGAAATATAGCCAGACAAGTGATTCTAGACTCTGTAATCTTTCCTCTTTCGCTATCCACTTTGAAGAGATGAATGCACAATGGTGTGAAGTCTCAATAATATAAAAAAAATGCAATCAAAAAGTGAATTTTCCTGTTTTCAAACCATTGCATGGCAATATCTCGGCAACTAAGGGTCGAATCAACAAAGTTGAAAAAAGCAAAATATTGAGAATTCAGCTCAGCTTTTCGAAAATATTTCATTCAGAAGTGGGCAAAGATGTGCACTAATTTTAAAAATTGAAAAACTGCGACTATTTAAAAAAAAAAGTCACCTAAAGATGGCTATAACTTGAAAACGGGGCAATTTTTCAAAATTTCACTAAGGCTTCATCCATAAAGTACGTCACGCAAAAATCAGCCAAATTTTACCCCCCTCCCCCCTTTGTCACGCTTTTCCTGTACTTATAACATGCAATGTCACACTTGCCCCTCCCCCCCTAGAGCGTGACATACTTTATGGATGACGCCTAAAGTACTTTTTGATTGCAAATTTGATTTTATCGAAAAATGAAGTTGCAAAAATGTTGCGACCAATATTTCGATTTTTTGAAAAAATCAGTATTCATAACTCGGTTAAAGATTTTTTGCACAACCTGGAAATTTCTGAAAAGTTGGCATTTGATGTCCTCTAAAACAGCGATTCTCAACCTTCTTCTAGGCTGGTACCCCCTGCCATGTAAATCAAGTAGGCCCGAATCGCTGCTCTAAAACATATCAAAAAACGAAAAAAAATTGTGTTTTTTTGCAAATCAAGTTTTAGTGACAAAAAGTTAAATAAAAAATCACCAATCTTTTTTTAACGTGTAACATTTTTTCCAGTGTAGTCCGTATCCATACCTACAACTTTGCCGAAGACACCAAATCGATCAAAAAATTCATTCGAAAGATATAGATTTTGAATTTTCATACATAATTTTTGTATGGACAGCTGCCAAATTTGTATTGAAAATTATATGGATAAACTAATAATGCAAAATGGCATCTTTGGGCATACCGAAGGCACCAAAAAAGTTTCAGCCGGATTAAAAAATACAAAAAAAAATCGAATGACCGAAATCTGAGAGAACTGCTCAACTTACTTGCTATGTACTCATGATATTTGAAAGCTTTCTTGAGGAATTCAAATGTATGAGTTCAAAAAGTATGATGATACTAACGTTAGCCTAACAACATTGTAATTTGATTTAAAAACATTCCGGAATATTCCTTCTGATCTCGGAAGAAAACCGGGAAATTAAAAATCGAAATCTGGTGGCCACCCTGAATTAATATTTTTACCAAAAACACGGCTCTAGAATATTTCTAGATTAAATTTTCAAAACAACCTATCCCTCATGGGTTTCCTATGCAGATAGGGCCTTTTGAAAATTTAATCGAGATTTAATGTTTTTTTTTTATTTATTGAAGGTCAACCAAAAATGTACAGTATGAAATTTTGAACAAACTGTTTGTTTGCCTGCAAACTAGTTTGCCAAACTCGCAAACTGTTTGTTAACAAACTTTTCCGCAAACAATATGGCGGAGCAGGCAAACTGTCAAGCACCAAAAAGGTGCGTGTATTGTCTAGTTTGTTTTTGATACTGTAATGGCGGCTTTGAACATTTTAAAATATTTTTTTTAAGATACATATTGTTTGTTAGCATATTACTAGTGCTGTAATACTGGTTTTAGTAATTAACTTTTTGACCCATAATTTGTGATTGTAATTTGTGCGTATATTTATAACGATAACCTGTTAGTTTACAACTTTTTATCAGGTCAAGAAAGTAAGTGCTCCCAATAAAATCAACTGCAGCAATATCAATTCTCGATTAAATTTTCAAAAGGCCCTATCTGCATAGGAAACCCATGAGGGATAGGTCCATCCTTGCCCTGATAAAAAGTCTAACATGATATCGTTGCCAAATAAAATTACTATTACTATTACTATTTAGAAAATTTAATCTAGAATTAATACTTAAAGAAACAATCGAGCAATTAAATGTGAGAGTGTGTGCGTGCAACATGGAGTTAAACTTTTCAAAGTGCCATGGTAACCTTCACAGCAACTTCACAGAAAGTTTAACTCCATGTTGCACACACTCTCACTTTTAATTTCTCGATAGAGATAACTACATACATAGAAACCTGTAAAGTTCATTTCGTTCAATTCAATTAAACTCACTTTTTATTTATTTGCGTTAAGGACCACTTAATTCGGGTCCGAAAAAACTCACTTTTAAAAGGGTAATTAGATATTGTTGATGAATTATTTACATGTTCCCAAACAATTTAGGGGGAATATACCTATGTACCTCAAGCATAATAAAAAGTCCAACTAACAGGAGAACGTTGCCAAATAAAATTACTATTTTTATTGTTAATGTCCTTTATCTAATCTCCACTTATGTCAGTTGAAAATCACTGGATAACCTTTTTTGCTAAACATTTCACATAACCTTGCTTACAAAAATGAAACTATATATATAAAAAAACGTTTCAATCATCGTAACTTCAAACCAATTTTTTTCCGCTTATTAGTCATTTAAAAATGTCTTACCTTTCTGTCGGGACGAAGACAAAGTTGTCTCATTGCAATCGGCACACAGAGACGCTTCTGTCGGTCGTACGGTGGCGGAATGCCTTCGTACACTTTCAATTGTTTCAATGCGTTGTGGCCTCGTTTTGTTTTGTGGGGAACCATGCCACGAACCGCCTTCCACAGCATTCGGCTTGGTGCGCGGAAATGGAACGGGCCACGGGCCGGGTTCACATTGCATCGTTTACGCAGATACGCAAGAAACTTAATTTTGTTCCTGAAGAAGTGACCGGACAGCTGCAAATCCTCGCACCTCACAACCACAACATTGCGCCCATTCAGAATCTGCTTTGCAATCACAGACGCTAGGCGGCCGAGAAGATGTCCGCGTCCGTCGATCAGAATCGCCTGTAAATGTAACAAAATGCATACAATTAATGCTCACTCGATGTATTTTGCATCGTTTTTTCGTCACTATGCAACACACACTTTTTTCGACAAGTCCGTCATCTTCGCAGGTTACAACAGAAAAGAAATTATGAGTTGTTGGCCTCTTTATCTTTTTCTTATTTTTCTCCGCTCGCTTGTAATTTGCTTGCAATCTATATCCTAAGTATATTGAGAATCAGCATTACACATTTTTCTGTTTTGTTTTTCACATTTGCAGAGGATTTTTCAGTTCATCTATGTTAACACAAAAATGTGCAAAACTCAATAGTGTGTAAAATGTATATGCAAATTTTCAACTCACAACAATTATCAAGATAGTTAACCAGTAGTGGTTTCACAAAAAAACTACCACCATCTGTGGCATAGACTAATTATTAGCCTGTCCCATTTTGAGGTCATGTCGAGGAATTCCAGGTGCTCACTTCTTAAATGATAGATTATGATGTAAGCAGGGTTACCAGGTCCAAACTTTAAAAATCTGGCAAAGTATCGATTAAAAATCTGGAAAAATCTGGCAGACGAAAATTTAATAATTTTGAATAGTAAACGGTATGGATGATATGAATTGATTCAAAAATTTGTTGAATTAAGATGGTTTAACTGATTATATGACCTAAAAAATGATGAATTTACATTTTCTTTTTGAAAACACATTCTATTTTTATTAGATTTTCAATGAAATAAGTTTATTTAAATCAAAAATGTGTTTAAAATGGGCATAAAGTTAAAAATCTGGCAAAATCTGTCAAAATCAGGCACAGAGAAGGGTAAATCTTTATTCTGGTTGACACTTGAAAAATCTGGCATTCCCAGATTTATCTGGCAACCTGGCAACCCTGGATGTAAGGAACAATGTTTTCTTAGATAAGAAAAAATAATAAAATACTTTCTCGCACCCCCTAGTCGATTTACTGAAAAAAAGTCACTTTTTTGAACAAATTTTCTAAAATCACTTGGAATCAATACAAAAACTGTTTCGATCAGGTGTGTATTATCTTCAAACGATAGGTTTTTGTCCATAGATTAAGATACACTATCAATATTGGACCAAAACTTAAGTTTTTGGACTCTCCCAGGCGGATTTATGTCGGAAAAATCGCATTTTTTCGAAAGTTTTTTCAAAAATGCTCATTTAATTTAGGGTAGCCTATTTTTCCCAGTGAAACCAATACATCCCAGTTAACTCAATCCGAATTTTGAAACGGAATCTATTTAGAATCGTATACAAATTCCGTTTCAAACGCAACAACCGGTTCCGTGTTCGAACCGGTTGTTGCGTTTGAAACGGAATTTGTGTACGATTCTAATTAGATTCCGTTTCAGAATTCGGATTGATTTGACTGGGATGCAGCTTGTAGGAAATTTCATGGCGAACAGTTTTCCCTCTGAGAAAATGCAATTTTGACTCTCCAGAGCCGAGATATTTGAGTTTTAGTGAGAAAAAACGTGCCAATTTTCAAAATTGCTCAGAATTCAGAAGCAAGGCCTACTAATTACACGATGTTGCAAGCACGAGGGGGATGACACTTCGCGATTTGAATAAAATCGCACCAAATCGCGTCAAATTCCTTCATTCTTGTTCATCGTACCTTCATCGTGGTCGTTTTTTGCTCATCGCGCCAAATCGCGCCAGATCGCGCTCATCGTGCTCATCGTGCTCAGATCGTGCTCGAATGAAAATTTACATTCATGCAGCCAGAGTTGCCATATAATATTCGTTCTAGCAGTTTCCCATAAAACTGGCAGCACTGTTGAAATTATTCGAGCAGTCCGAAAAGGTAAACAAACCAAAATTCTGATTCTTTTTTCTCACGCTCGGACAAGGTGTTCTGTCCGAGGCTCATCCGGAATTTGAATCTGCACATCTTAGAGGCGCACCGGATGCCGTTTAAGCTCGAGTCCAATCCGTACTGTGTCGTGTCGCTGAACCAGGTCAACGTGGGAAAGACGCGCGTCAAGACCGTACCCGATCCCGTCTGGGAGGAGGAGTTTGTGTTGGAGTATGTTTTGCTTTTACGGTGGAATAAGTTCATGTTTTAATAGGAACCGTTTTTAGTGACATTCCGCCGGATGTGGTTACCGTTACCATCACCGTACTTAGCAAAGGAAAACGTGGTAAGGATTCCGAGGTGGCCGAGCTGATCATGGGCCTGTGTGGGCTTAAGAACGGACAGGAAACCGAACAAGAAACCCGCTGATCGGGATGACTCCGATGGGCGAGTGGGGATCGATTTGGTCATGCCGTGCGACGTACATAAGTTGAGCTTGAGATCTTGAGTCAAGGGGTCTGTTTAACATTTCGACGGTATTTGCAGGAATACAGCCCGTTGCAGCAGCTGCTGGTCGAGGCGGAGTTGAACGTGGTTCGTGCGTTGTTCGGAATCTATCACAACGATCGCATCCCTCTGCCCACCTTGCTGTTGAAAGTGTTCCGCTACGAGAAGAAACCGAACTGCTGAGAATCTTGTGCCAGCCGTAAGTGGCATGGGAAAACGAAACAATCCTGATGGATCTCTACATGGGTGTCGAGTGCACCGTCTTTCTGCAGTCGGCCGTGTCCGGCACAATCCAAAGAATACTCGAAATAAAGCAGTCAGAAGAGCTGAACCCAACCAAAATGGACGAGAACGCCGAAGCATGCTCAAACGCGGGATTTTTGCTGATGACCCTGGACCAGCTGACGCAGTTTATCTTCACTTCGCCGAACGCGTGTCCCCGGACGGTTCGCTTCATCTGCAACTGTCTGCAAAAGTCCGTGGTCGCCCAGCGAACGGTTAGTGCCTACCCGCGGGTTAATCATTTTGCGCTTGCTGTGCCCCGATCTCCTGAACCCTCGTCGATTTGGTCTAGTCAGTGAATCAGCATCCAATGGCCGCATCAAATCGCACGCTCATCACGGTCGCGAAGTGTTTGCAAAATCTCGCAAATCTCCTCGAGTTTGGTGGAAAGGTTTGTTATGTCGCGTTACAATTGCAATCTGATTCAAGTTTCTCCTTCGTTCAACGCAGGAACCGTACATGGAGGTGGTCAACCCGTTCATCCTGAAGAACAAGGAACGCATAATTGTGTTCCAAGACCAGCTGTCTTCGGTAACCGATCCGAAACCGCCGCCCGGGTGCATGATTGAGCAGACCCATCTGGTGCTGTCCAGCTCGGATGCCGGTAAGTGCTACGCTCTGCTTGATAAAAATAAAACAAATCAACCAAACTTTCAAACAGGACGCGAGCTGGCCACGATCCTGCACATTTGCGGTTGACCTCTGGACCAAGCTAGTCAAGTGGCGTTTCTGATGCACCATACACACGAGGCAAGATACGGAAGTCAGTCAAGCAGAAGCGAGCGGGTTTAGCTACACTCTACCAAAAAGCAAGTCGGTGGTTCGAGTGGGGATGGTCACGCCACCATGCAACGTGGCGAAAAATTTACGCACGGACCCGTTACATCGAACTGCGGATGCGCATGTAGTCAATTCCTCGTCCCGTTCACGAAGTTAGTCACCCAACCGAAACCGGATTTTGTTGGGGTAGGTCATCACGTAGGAAACTCGGGAATTGTTCTGGCTGCATTATGATTCACCTGGTGAACTCGGTGGATAATGGGCGCACACGTTTGGTTTTAATACAACAATAAGTACTAATTAAAATCAATAAATGAAATATTCACGAATTTGTTTATTCGAATGGCATACAAAGCAATATCGTTCACTTTTTAGTATTTTTTTATTTCGGCTTCCCGAATTCATCCGATTTCATTATCAGTCTCACATCTGTAAGTCGAACGTCATTAGCTGGCCAGGCTGTGGTTGCATTGGCCGTTGCTTGCCGGAAGTCATACTGCTTGGCGTAGGCCAGGTTCAGGTTACCAGCCGCGACGTCACCAGCTGGTTCTTGTTGCCAGCCCAGCGCGCCTTGCAGGATGAGTTCATGTCGATAAGGTTCGCGTACGCGTCAATGTTCTGGCAACTGAGATTGGCCGCCATTTCCTGAGGATTTTTGAAGAACAATTATTAGATAAGCAAGATTCTTGCAGTGTTGCAATCGGAATGTCGGTGCAGCCATCGAGTGCGTGGATTACCTCGTCAATGCACTCGCCCAACTCGTAGTTGTCGGTCGTTCCCCTCGAGGTGTCCGTGGGGTAGATTTCGGCGACGCACTCCGACAAGGTTTCGTCCGCCGAGTCATCAATGTTGAAAATCTGCAGATGCTCGTCCGAGCCATTTCCCATGTTGTGCGTTCCAACAACTCTTGTTGGTTGTTTGAACAAGCGACCACAACGACGATAAACTGCTGCCAGCTTTGTGCTGAATGATGTTGGAAACGGGCTGATGCACCTGAACAAACTCAGGCGTGGGCAGTTGGTCCGACCGGAAGTCGCACGTGACCTCTCAGAAGATTCACGACAGATCAGCCAGTTCGACGTCTGAAAAGTGTGCAAACAAAAAGAAGAGCGAGAATGTTAGTTACGGATTTCGACGGCGGTCGGATCCAGGTCCAGGACCGGCAGGTTGCGGATGATCCCTGTGGAAACATGTAACTTGTGCGAGGGGAACTTTTGATGGAGCCGTTGTCCAGATCGAGGACTTCGACGGCGTTTGCAGAGACAATCTTCAAGACTCGAGCCCGGTACGGCATCACGAGTTCATCAACGCATCGACCATCAACAACATCGTTTGGCTCGGACGGTGTCGTAAGCTGCTTTTACTCGGGAAGAATTGTCAGCAGCAGCTTGGAGTACACATTGGGACAGACGGTTAACGTGACCGCATCCAGAACGAACGTTATCCGGACGATGCTTTTGCCCTGTGGTATGTGCGGCCAGTAGTTGACGTCGACTTGCTTGAGGTCGCAGACAACATTCCGTAAGGTGACCTCGGCAAGTTGGCCCTTCTTCTCAACGTCCGTGAGGGTGGCCTTCATGATGCGAGCCTGCTGATCGTATGAAAGCCGAAGGCAAAGCTGCTTGAACTCGAGCTTCTTAATGATGACCCGTGAGATGTCCATCTGCATAACAAGGTACGGAATCTGCTTGTCGTCCGAGATTAATTCGACCGCTCCGTTGTCCAACGTGTAAAACAGCCAGGTTTTTTCGTGCACCTTGTTGACCGGCTTCACCATGGCACTGTTCAGCATCACCAAGGCCGTGCGTGACGAAAGATTCCCAATAAAAACAAACAAGTTAAAGTAATCCGGCCAGGCCTTTTTCAGCAACACAGCCCGGTAAAAGCAGTTCTCGTACGGTGCCGCGTAGATGCCTTCGACCTGAATCTCCTCATACATGACCGGTTCGTATGGATTGCAATTTGATTCACGTTGAAGACAATCTTCCGAGCGTTCTTCGCGTTTCGTTCGTAGCCTGGTCACTGTACAGATTGTACTCCGGCGAGATAACAAAGGTCGATGGTGGTAGCGGCAACGGCCCAGCTGCTTGGATGAGTGTAACAGGCCGTGTTCTGTCGGCGTGGCGCGTGTCATCTGGCTTTTCTGGAACATCTGCATGACCTAATTCTGCACCGGGCCAGACGGTTGTAGATCTTGAAGAGGGCATGCAACTTTTCTTTGGCTGAAAGAAAAATTACATAAAAAACGACCTACTACCAAGCCTAAGACTAAGATTGCTAAACTTACCAATGACCTGCAGCACCAGCTACAGAGGATTTGACGGATTAGCATTATTAATACTGAGTCCATTCAGTGTCAGCAGCCAAAGCGAGCCACTTTGGCCAGCTCAGGCTGGCCTAGATTGGAACCTGCAGTAGGAGCTTCGTTTCACTGCTACAATTCTCAATTTCCGTGCTATCTTCCTTGTCCAAAACTTGTAGTACTGCTTGGAACGAATCTCGGTGTACACAGCCATCGCCTTGTCGATGCTGCACGAGTTGATCGTCGCGTTGTTGGAAGGCCCAGCGACATCACCGGGACCCATCGCCATCCACTTCTTGATCACATTCTCGATCGTGACGTGCTGAAACCACCGTTCCTGTTCTCTCAAAGAAATTTAAAGGTACTTCGGTTGGGTCGTGAAAGGTCGAACTCGATCCGCCGATGCTGAGCGTACTCTAGACCGCCGTCGCTGTTTGGTTCCATCGACACTACCGGATGTTTTCTGGAATTGTCGACATCTACGGTCCGAAGAGTACGGTGAAACGACGTGAACGACGCCTGCTGCTTGGAAAGGGAGCTGTTTCCGGGGAAATAGAGGCGGTAGTTGAGAAAACGCTCAATCTTCTGCTCGTGATCCTACCTTAAGACGTCTTTGGTATCGCTCCCGAATTCTTGTAATCCCACCGCCGCCGTCGTCTTCGACTCTTTCTTATCGGTTTAATCAACCCCACCGTACTCCTTCGTCACGCTCGTAATGAGCTGATCCTTGAATCTTGCACTTGCCTGCTCCCTGTCGCTCGAAGAAGGTCTCTTTCCGATCGTGCTAATCCTCCACCGTAGCGAAATTTTTCATCTTGGCTTTGGAGAGTCGCTTCGAGACGATTCCCGTACCCGACATTGGGATGATACACGCGCCTCTCGACCTCGGTTCCAACATTCAGCTTCGGCAACTGGAGCAGCGGCAGTTGTTGTCGCTTGGGCTGGCGAATCGACGGCGGCTTTGTCACCCTTCACCGGTGGTCATTCCGGGTTGAATGGTCGTCTTCGACGGCGCAGAGAAAGGCCGGCGGAGGTAGTAGGCCTTAAGATTCCCAGATCCGGTAGAAAAATCTTCCACCAACAGCCATTTTCCCCACGTGTTTATTTTTGTTTTGTTTTGCTTTTTCACTGCTCGAATTGAATTTCAGCAAGACCTGTCATTTGGTTGCTGTCAAACTCATTCGAGCAGTGGACGGATGACATCGCGCGATTTTTGTACATCGCGCTCACATCGCGATGCAATCGTGCCAGATCGCGCTGATTCTTGGTAATCGTGGCATATCGCGTTAATCGTAGGTCATCGCAGTTGAATCGCAAGCTCATCTCGGGAGTGTCATCCCCCTCGTGCAAGCATGTGTCGCAAAGGTCAGGGTATGCTTTCTTATAGTAATTTTGGCCGCTGAATCCGAATCTGAAATCAAATTTCGTGTAAACAGTGGTGTTTTGGAGCTACACCCTTTTGCAATGTTATTAGCGTGTTTAAATCGCTGCAATTTAAATAGCTTGCAAGTTCAGTCATACTTTTTCCTCGGTTTTCGTGCCACTTTGATTGTTATTTTACTCACAGAGCTTTTTAATGTTTTTTACGTTTTGATTATCTTAAGCAATTCGAAAAAATCGCATATTGTTATTTGGCGGGGGCTAAGGGATCCATAAACCACGTGGACACATTTTTTTAAATCTCAGACCCCCTCCCCCCAATTACCATACGAAACAAATCTTATTGATATGGAGCGTGGACAATCGCTGAACCCCCCCCCCCCGCTCCCCCCTTCCAAAGTGTCCACGTGGTTTATGAATGGTCCCTTACTAGAATTAAGGATTGATTAATGAATAGAGAAAACTAAAAATTCTGAAGCATTTTTTGATGGATGTAACACATATTTTTTATGAAAAAAGTTCGGAAATGTCTTCCAGAACTTATTTTAATGCAAATTTTCCAAACAAATTCATCCAAATGCAGCCACTTTTCCAAAAAATTTCTCTGATATTCTATTTTTAGAAAACAATATTAACTTAAGCCCCCGCCAAATTTAAAAAATGCGATTTCCGAATTGCTAAACACATTGTTCAAACATAATCAGAACGTAAACAAACTTTAAACATAAAGATTTCTGTGAGTAAAATAACAATCAAAGTGGTACGAAAACCGAGGAAAAAGTATGACTGAACTTGCAAGCTATTTAAATTGCAGCGATTTAAACACGCTAATAACATTGCAAAAGGGTGTAGCTCCAAAATATCACTGTTTACACGAAATTTGATTTCAGATTCGGATTCAGCGGCCAAAATTACTATAAGAAAGCATACACTGACCTTTGCGACCAACCGGACCCTAAGATGACAGTTTTCGTGAGTTGCGCGTATTCACCGACAGATGGCAAGTGGGCCTCGTCGGAGTCCACCCATCAAATACGAAACTCAAAATTTGCAAAGAAAACTTTTTTTCGTGACGGCTTTTGCGGCACTCTTATCAACTGTTCTAGACTAATATTTGAACGTGGCGTATCTCTAAACAAGTTTTTAAAGAAAATGATTCCAGAATGCTTATTTTGTCGTTTTAAACCAAAACAAGGCAAAAACTATATTTATTTAAACTATTCATTATTTTCAAATGTTTGGCTAGATAATATCGAAGGCCGCCATCTTAGGCCCACTGGGCCCACAAAACGGGGTACGCTCAGTTTGTATGGGAGCTGTCAACATGCTCCCGGGCTGTTTGCGACACATGCTTGCAACATCGTGTAATTAGTAGGCATTGCTTCTGAATTCTGAGCAATTTTGAAAATTAGCACTTTTTTTCTCACTAAAACTCAAATATCTCGGCTCTGGAGAGTCGAAATTGCATTTTCTCAGATGGAAAAATGTTCCCCATGAAATTTCCTACAAGCTGCATGTATTGGTTTTACTGGGAAAAATAGGCTATCCTAAATTAAATGAGCATTTCTGAAAAAAGTTTCGAAAAAATGCGATTTTTTTGACATAAATTCGCCTGGAAGAATCCAAAAACTTAAGTTTTGGTCCAATATTGATAGTGTATCTTAATCTATGGACAAAAACCTATCGTTTGAAGATAATACACACCTCCCAGTCAAATCAATCCGAATCCTGAAACGGAATCTAATTAGAATCGTATACAAATTCCGTTTCAAACGCAACAACCGGTTCGAACACGGAACCGGTTGTTGCGTTTGAAACGGAATTTGTATACGATTCTAATTAGATTCCGTTTCAGAATTCGGATTGAGTTAACTGGGCTGATCTTAACAGTTTTTGTATTGATTCCAAGTGATTTTAGAAAATTTGTTCAAAAAAGTGATTTTTTCAGTAAATCGACTAGGGGGTGCGAGAAAGTATTTTATTATTTTTTCTTGTCTAAGAAAACATTGTTCCTAACATCATAATCTATCATTTAAGAAGTGAGCACCTGGAATTCCTCGACATGACCTCAAAATGGGACAGGCTACTAATTATATATAGATACGCCACTCCGCTGTTGGGGCTGGTGACGCTACCGCCACGCCATAATTCCCCCTGGTGGCAATTTACAGGTAAAATTGTTGGGCGTCTCCCTTTGGGAATATTGAAAAAGTTTTTTCTCCCCAGTTTCAGTTCAATTGGTTCGGTTGCATCGTAGCAACATCTGCTTTTCAAACTTTATTTATTTTCTGTCAAACCAAAAAGCACATCATTGGTGATTTTAGAGTTCATTTAGAAAAATACGGTCCAGATGCTTCCGCCTAACTAAAATTCCATGAATGGAACCGGTTTATCCGACGGTGCCCACTGTTCGACGTGGATAAGTGCCGACAAGTGAGTAGATTGATGTTTAGCCAAAAATGACTTAAGAAAAAGTTTTGTTTTCACACCCCCTCAGGTTACGTTCAAAATCCCCACTGCTAGTGGAACCTGCACCGCAATCCAGAACCTGTCCTCCAGATACAACCTTATCCAGCAGACACATTCTTCTCCAGCCACAACAACGCTTTTTTTTATTGTTCTCCGAAATGCAGCGACAATCCACCGGAAGCGAGCAGCGATGTCTTCGGCAGCGCAGTCTTCTTTTGTGTGAACTCCAGCAATCTCTTGCCGAATACCGGTTCCTCCGTGGTTCCTCCAGAATCTGTCGTGTTCTCCTGCATTTCATTGCGATACTGAACGAGAATACTCGGACAATCAAAAATACCACGACGAATCAAGTGCCCTGCTGGCAAAAGTGTCAAGAACTAGTGACAATGCTATGATTTTTCTGCAAATTTTAATTTGTAGTAATACTCAAGTAGTAGTGATTTAAAGATGCACAATAAAACGGTTCTGAATCTGTTTTGAATTTTTATTGTCTAAACTTGGGAGCTGCCACTTTGAAAGCTCAAGGTTGTTCTTGCTCCATGCCATTTCGGGTCAGACGGGTGATCAGAAGGCAGCGGTGACCCCTCTCAATCCGACACGCATATGGCTGGATCAGTTTTGTGGTCACTTCTTATTTATCTGGAAGAAGATAAAATGTAGCCTACCACACGATAAGGCTCACGACGAAGTTATTATACCAACCTTCACCAGCAAAAATCACCTTATAACTCGGATTGCACTTAGTTCGTTCACCGTCGGTACACAGAAAAAAATATTCCTGTAAATTTACATTATTTATCATGTACCAAAAGGTATCATGATAAATGATGTATATTTACATTTGGTTCATTGGAAATTTACATTAGATTCATTGGAAATTTACATTAGTTTTGAAAATTTACATTAGTTTTGGAATTTACATTACTTTTGGAATTTAAATTAGTTCAAATCAACTAATTCTGATTGGCCAATGGGAATGAGAAGCTCGACTTGGATTGCAGTAGGAAAAGGGTGTGGCCTATGTTCTATTTTAAAATGATTGAAGCGGGCAGCAAAAGGAAATTCGGATTTTAAAAAGTTGTTTCACAGGTAGGGGACGCTTTCTCGTCGACGGCCAAGTGGAATAACGCTGGACTGGAATCGAACGGACGACGGGTAGGATGTTCGGTGTTACTGCTGCTACCCGCTGCCGACTTAGCCATCTTCGCATTTTATAAACGAGCGGCTAAAGCATCAACTTGTTCAGGTCGAGCCTCAGGCAGTGGGCAAGCGAAATATGAGAGCGATAGAAAGAGAACCAAATATAACTATTTTTAGTTCGGGTAGTTTTGAAGTCAACGTTTGGCAGAAATACATTGGATATATGATTTACATTAAATAGGAATTTACAGGAAGCCGAACACGGGTAGAAATTCATCAGATTTGAGTTTCCATGCTCAACGTTTCCATTAGATTCATGATTTACATTAGATTTAGATTTACATTGGAGTAATTTCCATGACTTTTTACTCTTTACATCATATTTCAACATTACATTGAGTGAGTTTACATAAGAAACAGTAATTACGTGCTGTGTAAATTTACATATTTTTTTCTGTGTACCACACGGGACGTACCACCTGGGAGCGGCGCGAACCTGCTTCTATTTCGCCACCTAGTGGGCACTGTTTGACCTTGGCTTGAAGTTGGGTCACATCCTCCTCCTTTGGTTTCTTTGTTTTGATCTGCGGCTCGGAATCGCCTCTGCAGCTGCCGTTGCCGCTTGCGTTACTAGCTTACGCTGGAGGCCGAGCATCTTCCTCTTGTTTCGGAATTAATCCCAGAAAAAAATTTAAATACGAAATAAAAGCGCCCTTTGAATCAACGTTTGTGACACTTGACAAAACAGAAAGTAAACATTGAACGGGCAAACACAAAGAGTACTTCGATTTTGTTTAACAATTTAGTACCTGTAACTTGACTGTGGTGGCGCTCGGAGCGCTAAAGGGGTGTCGCCAACTGGATGTATGGAAAAATCCGAGGAAAAATCCCGATGTGAGACATCTAGATAATTAATAATCTATGATCTGTGGTCAGTCCCAGTCAAATCAATCCGAATTCTGAAACGGAATCTAATTAGAATCGTATACAAATTCCGTTTCAAACGCAACAACCGGTTCCGTGTTCGAACCGGTTGTTGCGTTTGAAACGGAATTTGTATACGATTCTAATTAGATTCCGTTTCAGAATTCGGATTGATTTGACTGGGGTAGGGGGAATGTAATTTAAGCATTTATCCAGATGTTAAGGCAATAAAGATGGTGTAGGGTCCTATGCGACACAAGTCAAACTTGCATGCGTATATCGCGCTTGCATCACACCTTGTATGCAACCCATGCATTATTGCGGATTATGACAGAAGAGCGCGTGGTGGATTATTGTTAGTAAGCCACCGGCCTGAGCGGAGGGAATTGTGAGTCGTACGGCCAGACGCGATGAATCGATGGCTAGCGGGCGGACGGGTGGAAGGCCATCACAAAACAATAGTTGTGCGCACGGAGCGAGACACAGAGAATAATTAGGACTCTACAATTGGCGACGAGGATAAAAAAAATCGCGGCCGACAAAATAAAAAGTGTTTTTGTTTGTTTGTTTTCCACAGTGTGTGTGTTTGTGTATTTTTGGTTCAACCGCGGATGCTGTGCAGCATCCCATATTTGTAGGGGGAGTGCTGACATGTTAGAGAAAAATGTGAAATTGTGAGATTGTGACAAAAAAATTGTTTTTGTTTTGGTTTCTGTGTATGATTAATAGTAATGGCGTTTGTTAGAGTTTTATTGAAAAACAGTAAACATAGACCAAAGGTAATAAAAAAGGTGAGAGTTAGAACAAAGTGAATTGCTTCGAAAAGTTGCTAAGTTTATGTTGATTTAAATTCTGCTTAGCTGTTTTGTTTTGGAAGTTTGGGAGTTGGGATGTTAGCAACGTTATTTAAAAAAAATCAGCTGGAAGTGTAAGTTGGTTGCTAACAACAAGAACAGGGTTTTTAAAAAGGTGGTAAGACATACGTGTTGATACAATTGTGTGCATACAATTTGAACTGAAGCGAAAGTTATCATTTTGAATTTTGAATGTACGTAAACGGAACAAAACTGATGGTGAGCAAAACCTGAGATCGAGCTAAGATTTCTTTTGAGATGAGAAGATCTTGTGTTTGCAGTGTGTAATATAGCACAGATAAACAGATATGATCTAAAAAAGGGGTTTCAGCCGTTGCTGAGATACGCAATGTGCAGTGTGGATCGACGAGAGGTTCGACAGTTTTAGGGATTGCAAGTAAGCGATGCCTGCGAGGATCGATAAGAGGTTCGGCCATCGTTGAGATGTGCAAGAGATCGATGCCTGCGAGGATCGATATGAGGTTCGGCCATCGTTGAGATGTGCAAGAGATCGATGCCTGCGTAGATCGATATGAAGTTCGGCCATCGTTGAGATGTGCAAGAGATCGATGCCTGCGAGGATCGATATGAGGTTCGGCCATCGTGGAGATGTGCACGAGATCGATGCCTGCGTGGATTGATATGAGGTTCGGCCATCGTTGAGATGAGCAAGAGATCGATGCCTGCGTAGATCGATATGAGGTTCGGCCATCGTTGAGATGTGCAAGAGATCGATGCCTGCGTGGATCGATAAGAAGTTCGGCCATCGTTGAGATGTGCAAAAGATCGAAGCCTGTGTGGATCAATTGGATGTTTGGCTATCGCTGGGTTGTGCTAGAGTTCGATATGAGCCGATTTAATCAGATGTGCAACCGATAACTGCGTGGATCGTTGAGAGGTTGAGCCATCGTTGAGAAGTGGAAGAGTTTGATATGAATTTGAAATGTGCAAGAGCTTGATACCAATATGGAACTATATGAGGTTCGATAGACGTTGAGATGTGATTGAAATTGAGGCATGGAGGACTCGATGAATGATTGCCACTGGTATGTAAATGATAAATAACGGTAAGTCTTTCATTTATGGAATCATCAGAAGACAGGCAAATGGGTTTTGGGTTTTGTTATGTAGGGTGATCTGCTGCCAGTTTCCGAGTAAATGTAAAAAAAAAGTTTAATGATGAAAAACTCGTTGTAAACCTACTGATGGTGATGAAGTCCAACTGTTTTATTATTATTGAGACGCAGAAATTTAAGATAAGATAACAATTTGTTTAGATAGGATGTAGGGTGTTAATGACACCTAAAATGGCAAAGAAGTCGAGTAAGTCGAGCAATCTTAGAAATGTGTAAAAAAAATGACAATTTTCTGACAAACTTCACGGTACAGAGTAGGGTTGGCACGGTACATGGTACAGAATATTTGTTTATTTGTTTAACACCAACAGGCACCACATGCCCAAATGGTGTGCTTAAAACTAGTGCATGTACACAAATTATCGCCTAAAAAACAATAAAAACTTATTTTTGATGACGTCACGGGACAGATTAAAATCGAACAAAGAAGCTACAAAATTGAATGCTCTGTGTAGTCCAGTCAATGTGCTATACATAGCATAGTTCGTCCGGCGAACAGGAACACGCAAGAACGGAGTGTTACGAAGCGTTCGAAGCGGGGCCATAATGTCTAGTCCTCGAAGAATGGCTGGGCAATGCAATCTAGAAGTCAGAGCGTCGGAGATTACGAGTACATTTCTACGCACTGCTAAGGTGTCAAGGTTGATCAGTTTACAGCGGCTTTCGTAACTAGGCAGATGAAATGGATCCCGCCAGGGGAGTCGACGGAGCGCGAACCGGATAAATCTTCGCTGCACACTCTCAATCCGCACCGCCCTGTTTTCGTATTAGGGACTCCATACGGCAGAACAATACTCCAGCGTTGAACGGACCAAAGCGCAGTACAGAGCCTTCAAACAGTAGACATCTGTAAAACCTTTTGCTGCACGAAAGATGAAGCCGAGCTGTCGCGAGGCTTTGGAAATCATGAATGATATGTGCTGCTTGTATGTGAGTTCCGTGTCAAGAAGCACGCCGAGGTCCTTGACACAGTTCTCCCGGGGGATTAATGTGCCGCAGATCTGGTAGTCAAACTTGATTGGGTTGCGTTTCTTGGAGAAGGTAATGATAGAGCACTTGGTGGGGTTGACGACCATTCGATTTGTTTCACACCAGTCCGTGAAAATGTTCAGATCCTGTAAGAGGGCTTGAGTGTCGGCTGCATTATTCACTTGACAGAAGATCTTCATGTCGTCTGCGTAGGACAGACGCGGTCCAGAGAGGGAGTGGTTGCAATCGTTGTAGTATAGTAGGAAGACGAGTGGTCCGAGATGACTCCCCTGTGCGATACCCGAAAAGGCCATCAAGGCAGCCGACAAGCAGTCTCCAATCTTGACGTTGATTTTCCGGTCGGCCAGATAGGACTGGAACCAACTGAGGAGAGTCCCGTCGATTCCCATCCTTTCCAGTTTTGCGATCGCAATAGCGTGGTTCAGCTTGTCGAACGCTGACGACAGGTCGGTGTACACCGCGTCGGTTTGCGATCTGGCGGTGAAGCTGTCGGTCACGAACGTCGTAAACGTGAGTAGATTCGTCGTTGTTGACCGCGATGGCATAAACCCGTGCTGGTCCTCGCTGATCAGGTTTTTGCAGAAGAAGAAAACTGGAGCCATGACCGCTAGCTCGAAAAGTTTCGAAACGGCGCACAGTGCTGATATTCCACGATAGTTGTCCACCCCAAGTAACGATTCAGCACTAAAACAAATCACTTTTCAGCACTAATAGCGCTTTTACAGCTGCGAGTTAATGCTAAAGTGTTTTGACATCTGCATCAAATGCGCTTCTACAGCCGATATGCAGCTAATTTTGGACTTTATATTTCTGATTTCCAGCTGGCCCCTACTGTTGTTGTTCCACCCCTGCAAAATGTCAACAAAGTTGGGAGAGGCACTTTTCTCTCAACTCTATTTTTAGTTTGTTTACCACTTTACCGACTCAGCTGACCGAGCGGAGGAGTCGATTTATTTGATTGAATTTGCCTTGTTGGGGGATGTGATGCCAGATACCAGAAGTGTTCTTCGATGCTTACTGATGGTTCCTGCGCCCGAGTCGTCACGCCTGTTTGGGAAATGTTTGAATGATGTGATTGGACTGTTTCAATTACTGCTGCTTCCCCTAAGAAAGTTTTCGAAATTACGGTTGCAAATTTTTGTCTTAATTTCTTCCTCCCAAAGTCAGAGGTAATTATATGCTTTGAGAAAAAAACACAAGAATTGGATTAGACACAAACACTTTTATTCATGGATCATAATCAATAAGTAACATTACCCTGAACCAGCAGCAGGGGCACCACGACCACGTCATGACCGCCCAAGTAACCATCCAGCATTAATAGAAATCATAAATCAGTTGCTAAACAGCATTCACCAGCTTATCAGCTGTAAAACTGCAATGATTAAAGCAAATCAGCTCTAAAATAACTGCTCTGATAAAAGCCGTTATAGAGCTGATTACCAACTGTCACTAGTGTGATATTCTCAAGCTTGTAATTAAAACACCTTTATGCGGTCTGCAATAGAGTTATCTACGTGCGCATGTATTGCGTGTACGTACACGAAAAAGATTGAGGTTAAATTTTGTACCCGCCAGCAAAACAAATGGTGCGCTAGTGTGCGTGAGATCGGGCTTAGATAGCTCTATGCACCGCTTTATTCGTACACCTTCATACACTCACTGACTGACAGCTCCCCCACGCTTATTGTCGATTACCTCAACTCAACACTAATTCAGCCATAACACGGCTAATCTAGAATGCCACAACACCGCCTCTACACGCTTATCTCTGATTTCCTAATTCAGGATAATGTTCAGGATGCCACATCCTCCCCTTGCCAAATTGAAAGTTATAATAAGTACACTAACAAAACAATAAAGTTAATGTTAATCTAACATCCTTTCTGCTGCTTCTCATCTCAAGTTTTGTAACGCCTTGTGAAGTGTCCGTCCCAAAGCGCGAAGGCTACCGGCTTAGGCTGCCGATATCAATGATGCCAGTTGTTGTGTTGATCGTCCATCCATCCTGTCTTCCTCCGAGTCAACTAAAGTAACGAAAAAAAAAAACTGGAGGGAAAAAAAACCAAAAATCAGCAGAATACCATGCTCTGAAACGTAAAATATAAAAGTAAAAACCACGTATATCAGGCATAAGAAATCATAAACATCTTTGTAACATATTTAACGACGTATTTAACCGTATCACCAATTTAAATGAAAACTGTATAAGGCTCCCTCTCCGAACTAAAATTATTGTTTTCATTGACAGACGTGAGCCATGTGGTTAACGTATAATCTTCAGTGAACATCCTTCTTTACAATTATATAAAACTGTGATATAAGAATTCTCCTCTCATCGAACTATCCCCTTTCTATTGGCTATTCGAATGTTTCTTTTTTCTTCAGAATTCGCCGTGGGTACTGGGGTACTGGTCATAAAGGAGGAACCTGCCCCAGCAGAGTCTGACGGAGCATATACCACAGAGTTATTTTAGTTATTTTTTTCTCTCAATTTTTTTTTTTGACGTTTTGTGCAGGGTTGGATCAACAACAGTAGAGGCTAGCTGGAAATCAGAAATATAAAGTCCAAATCAGCTGTAAAAGCGCTTTTAGTGCAGATGTCTAAACTTGTTAGCAATAATCCGCAGCTGGTAAAGCGCTTGTAGTGCTGAACACTGACTTGTTTTAGTGCTGTTTGGTTTCTTGGGAAACGAATGCACAAATGATGAACAATGCAATAAATTGAATGAAAATTGATTAGTTTCCACAAGGCTTGAATGACATTATTCAATAGCATTGTTAAATAACATGAATTTCAGAAACAATACTTCTTCCGAGAGTTAAAGTACATATGTTTAGTTGGTTAAGAACTCGGTCTTATTTTCCTCCACTGATTTAACAAATTATATTCTACTTATATTCAAATTCTTTACATGACCTTGATTGCTCTTCGCATATTTAGCTTTTAATCACTTGGTTTCAGATGAAATCGTAAGATCGCTGGAATCTTTCAATTAGGTTATATATTTATGAAATTGATTAGAGAGCATTGTGTGATGAAAACTCTTTTTCGGAGAGAGTGATTCACGGCTTTACCTTATTAGAAACTACGTCGTGGTAGTTATACTATAGTTAGAATTTAACGATTCATACCGCGGTTGGCTTTTTGTATTTATTCCGTATATACAAGTTTCGACGTACGTAAGTAATGGTATTTGCATTCAATTTGTTTGATAACAATTTTAACTTTCGTGGCCTGCTATCTCGAAGACCGTATTTGTATATTATCTCCTTATATTTTTATATGTGTGATTAACTGTAGTAATATATTATACTTGTTCCTTATTTATTAATTCGTCAAACTTACGTTGACTACATAGATCCCTGCTAAAAATCTTAATACAATTGAACATTGTTTGGATAATACATTTGGTTGAAGAGCTGTTTTTTTTATTGTGGAACTTATCATTGTATAATCCATTGTGTTGCTATTGTGGGGTCCTCGCCATTCCGGACGCAGCTCGCAGGCTGCCAATCATCCTCCCGACCGCCCTCTGACCACATGTCCGGAATGCCACACACTCGATCACCATCGCCGCCAGCACCGTCCTCGTTCACAGCTACCCAGTCAAATCAATCCGAATTCTGAAACGGAATCTAATTAGAATCGTATACAAATTCCGTTTCAAACGCAACAACCGGTTCGAACACGGAACCGGTTGTTGCGTTTGAAACGGAATTTGTATACGATTCTAATTAGATTCCGTTTCAGAATTCGGATTGATTTGACTGGGTACCACTCAACTAACTCTTTCTCTTCGGTTTTTCCCCACACGCTGTTCTCTCTCAGCTTATCTGCCAAGGGGCATGACACTCAGCGGATCAGACCCTACAATCCCCCCTTGGTTTTATTTGAATGATGTTGACCTAGTGCAAAACCTAACAATGTCAATAGAAATCTCTAACTTCTTTAAAATAAAATAGTATCTGTCATATGTGAAACTCTACTCTAACTTACTGCTTACTGTTATACATATTATCGTCTTGAGACCTGTTTTACCCATTCATGGTAATAATGTGATGCAGATCGTGAAGGTGACCTATCAATTATGCTACTCTAATGTATACATCTTACACAACAAAAGTTGAATAAATTCTTCTTCATCTGTTGATGCATAATCAATTTCCATATACATAAACGCTTTTACTATGTTCAACCTTTTGTGAACTTAGCCATGTTACATTAAAAATTACTGATTTAACATTTGTTTATCTAGGATACAGAATCTCTATTTGTTTTATTATTGATGATGTCGGTAATCACATCAAGATGTACTCGAGAACTATATTTGTTTGACTAAATATATAACTGGAATATATTCTCCAAGTAGAACGTCTACCTCAGCACAATATCAAAGATACCTAATGTAAAAAGATAGACAACTCCCAAAATCTGGGAACAACGATCAATCATCAAAACCGCAGAGCCATCTGGTGGGCTGACATCTAAGTTGTCGAGCTTTTCAATGCCCGTACACGCACACAGTGAAACAAAATATGCCCGCACGCACACAGTCAAACATGGTAATGATGTTGTTTTTCGTTCATCTCTTTCGCACTGTTTTGACCAAATTTTGACAGAGCGAGGAAAACATTCAGCGAAATGGCGAGCAAGTTTTGGAATTTCATGATTATTAATTAGGTTAAAATCAAATTGAACACCGGGTGGGTTTGAGCCCAGTGGAAAAATCAATTTAATCAAAGATACTTAATGCAAAGCAGTTTTCATGGCAAACCAAACCATAACAAACCCGGATCCAGCCAAAGACTGCTGGTAAATTCTTCTAGATAGAGAACTGTCACAGGCTCCCAGGGACAAAAGAAGCCAACAGTTAGTGCCTGGTTAGCAAGGGGCTGGAAACTCTTAGAACTTTACCTAAGTATATTAATAAGTATACTTAAATAATGTTAGTATACTTACGCTCTTCCACCCTAACATGAATCATCTTGTAAAAAAACGTCGGGGTGACGTCTAGAAATGTCACAACTTTTTTTTTGTTTATTTTGGTTTCTGCCAAACCTAACCAACAAATCGACGGAACCGGCAAGTTGAGAAATAGTTCCTCCAGGGCTTGAGAATCATTCTGGAATAAATTAATCGATTGCTGGAATAAATTAATTAATTGCTGGTTAGTGCCTTTTTCCGGTCTTCGAAGGAAACGCTACACGAGGACGTGGTAGAGTTAGAGAACAAAGGGGCCCTCAAGACGAGGTAATTGATAGGATCCGGTAAGACCGGATTGGCTAACAATCGGACACAGGTCAGACGGGTTACGGCAATATTTTTATTTTTAACGATATTTAAATCAATATTTTGGACTGTCTCAAAGCATCAAAGCAAATACCTATAATCACGAGGGTTTTCTTACAAATTAAGTTTTTACTTAAAATTATAATTATATATATATATATATTCTCACGTCACAAATTGATTCATTTATTACAGTCAAAACAATGCAGATCAATACGTATCACTACACAATCGAAAAGCAACAAAAGTGTTCGCTAACTGATTGAATTGCTTCAAATAAAAATTCAAAACAAAAAGCGCTACGCACAGCAAAATACATCCATCTCGTGCGGTGGCGCGAAAAGCAGTGACAGCAGCAACAAGCTTTCTCGTTTCTTGTGTGTCTTCTCTTCGCTGCGCTGAAACTTTATTTTTTTTTCTCTCGCTCTCCCACCATCGCTTTATAAGCTTATTGTTTGAATATTTTCCCGTTCGCATCGGAGTGGCGCTAGTGTTCTGATGCCTGAAATTTGACGGAGTTGACGGCATGTGACAATATCCTGAATCAACAAATTTAAAAATATATCCGTTATGGCCCTTGCGCAATTCACTATATTCGTCTTACACAACGTCTGAAAATATATAACAAAACACACCAACACAACGTAACGGAAAAACATCCCATGATCTTAATCTCAGTTATATCCTGCTTTAAAGGTAAAATATTGTATCGATGGGCTTGGTTTCGATTTCTTCTTTAACACAAGAATGATTCGTTTACAAATAAATTCTAATTCAGATCCTATCCAACCCTCGAACAAAATAAAGTTGAAACAATATTCCAATGAATCAGTATCAAATGCAAATGTCAAATGTCTTATGTTGAAACTTCATTGAGTTATTCAATATCACCTCATATTAACCACAATATATTTCTTCAGTTATAATCGCTCAATTCCTGTCACAGGCATGCATACTGTTAGACAAATGAGTGCCACTTCGTCTAAGTAAAGTGAAAATTTCCTAAGATTTTATAATAAAACATACTTATTATTCACAATCATAGTTCACTACTTTAAACTATCAAACAAATCTAGTTCAACAAAACATATAGTTTTGCAATTCATAAACATCGATATTGTTATTCAGAATTGTTGCACACCCTGGACTAACGAAGCAACCCATTCAAGCAATCGAAGCAACCATCAATCAATCAAGCGATCATTCTATTTATGACACTCGAACAAGCAAGAATCAAATAAATTTAGCTCTCACGAAATACAACATTGGCGACGAGGAAAAACTCAAAATTTTCACCTTGACGAAGAGTTGCGGATTCAAGAATGCCGGAAGGGGACAACATTCAGCCCGACGGTAACCTGCTGTACGAGCGACTTCTGCAGCAGAACGAGCGGCTGGAAGCCCAGAACGCGAGGATGATGGAGATGCTGGAGCGCTTCAACCTGCAAGACGGTTCCAGTCGGACTTCAAACGGTCCGGAATTCATCATTGAAACGCTGGCGTCCAACATCCGGGAGTTCGTCTACGATCCCGACAACGGTCTCGTATTTGACCGGTGGTACCGCAAGTACGAAGACCTCTTCCTCAAGGACGGCGCGAAGCTCGACGACGCAGCTAAAGTCCGGTTGCTGCTGAGAAGCCTCAACGTGGCCGTGCACGACAAGTACGTCAACTTCGTGCTCCCGAAGCATCCCCGTGACATCGAGTTCAAGGAGACGGTGAAGAAGCTGACCGAGCTCTTCAGTGTCCAAGCCTCGCTGTTCAGCAAACGATACCAGTGCTTTCAACTGTCCAAGAGCGAGTCGGACGACTTCGTGACATACGCTGGCATCGTCAACAAGCACTGCGAGGACTTCGAACTCAAGAAACTCACGGCGGACCAATTCAAGAGCCTGCTGTTCATCTGCGGTTTGCGCTCTTCAAGAGATGCCGACATCCGCACGAGACTCCTGTCCATGCTCGAGGTCAACGCGGAGGGCGCATGCACTTTGGAAGCACTGATCACCGAATGCCATCGCCTCCAAAACCTCAAGCACGACACCGCCATGGTGGAACACAAGCCGGTAAGCTCAGTCTGCGCGGTCAAGCAAGATCGGGACAAGCCTTCACCGACGACGGGTTCCAGCTCCAGCGACAGCCAGTCAACGAAAACACAGTCCGTCCTACCACCATCGCCCTGCTGGTGCTGTGGCGACATGCATTTCGTTCGAGACTGCGCCTACAAACAGCACGTCTGCCAGGACTGCATGCAGACCGGCCACAAGGAAGGTTACTGCAGCTGCGTGCCCAAGAAGTCCAAGAACAAGCAGCAGACGAACGTCAACAGCCTGTATGCCGCCAACCGGGTCAACTCTACCTCGAAGCGTAAGTTCCTGACGGTGAGCATCAACGGTTCCCAAGCATCTTTGCAGTTCGACACCGGCTCGGACATCACAGTGATCTCGCGGAAGCAGTGGTGCGACAACATGGATTCACCGCCGCTGTCTCCCACCAAGCAGATTGCCAGAACAGCCTCTGGTAAGTCACTGTCCCTACTCGGTGAGCTCCGATGCCAAGTCACACTCGGAGGCGTCACCAGAACCGGAACTTTCTATGTGACTGACAAGCAGATCAACCTGTTCGGTCTCGACTGGATCGAGCTTTTTGAGCTGTGGGACACCCCGATGACAGCAGTATGCAGCAGCGTCACTGGAAAGGTTAACCGCGTCAAGCAGCAGCGTTCTCTTGCAGTCAAATCGCAAGGGGAGGCAAACATGAAAACAGGTCTAGGTCCGACCGATGCAGCTTCCAGCCCGTCCGAATCCACGGCATGGCACGAAGAACATCTCCGCTGGTACTGTTCCTAATATCTCACCGCTTGAAGATGGCGAGCGATCTGGATCACAGCGATCTGGATCGCACCAAGTCGCACCCTGTGCTGGTCTTAAGGGGGAGATGTTGCACACCCTGGACTAACGAAGCAACCCATTCAAGCAATCGAAGCAACCATCAATCAATCAAGCGATCATTCTATTTATGACACTCGAACAAGCAAGAATCAAATAAATTTAGCTCTCACGAAATACAACAAGAATTAAATCAATTCTTAATTTCCTATGATTGTTATAATGCTTAGAAACATCTAAAAATTTATTTATTTAATATTTAATCGGACAGAAAACTCACTATCAATCAATTTAATCTAAACCATGCATCTAAGCAAAATTATATGATATATGCCCGAATCAGAAACAGTTATTTAAAATGAGAACTACAGTTTCAGACTTTCTTGATGCCCTTTTATAAAGTAGTGATTGATAAACTTCAGTTATGTAACTAATCAGCACTTTTACCACCCAATGCTTAGTTAGCCTACTATATTATCCAGTAAATAGCATTTATTCTAGTGTCGTGCCATCATCAATAATTTAGAAACCTCTCGATAAATCTTCAACCATGTACCAACATCTATCCCGAATAAAATTATATGATAATATGCATTGTCAAAACCATGCAGTTACAATAGATATTATAATATCTATAGTTAGTTTATGGTTGATTTTTTTGAACTTCATTGGAATGACGATAAAGCTATCGTAGATTTCATGGTTACAGTCTATTTCATGGTTTTGTTATTGGAAATGTTATAAATTGAAACAATAAAACTACCGTAAAATACATGAAGACAGCAAATATCATGGTTTTGTTATTGGAAATCTCATAATGCATTTTTTCCAAATTTTTGTTACAGTAAGTTTAATGGTAATGTTATAGTTGCATAGTGTGAACTTTTTTTTAACGATTTTTTTTTCAAATAATGCAAATCATGTAATAAAAGTATTGAAAATATTAAAATATTAAAATATTTAAATATTAAGTTATTAAAATATTAAGTTATTAAAATATTAAGTTATTAAAATATTAAAATATTAAAATATTAAAATATTAAAATATTAAAATATTAAAATATTAAAATATTAAAATATTAAAATATTAAAATATTAAAATATTAAAATATTAAAATATTAAAATATTAAAATATTAAAATATTAAAATATTAAAATATTAAAATATTAAAATATTAAAATATTAAAATATTAAAATATTAAAATATTAAAATATTAAAATATTAAAATATTAAAATATTAAAATATTAAAATATTAAAATATTAAAATATTAAAATATTAAAATATTAAAATATTAAAATATTAAAATATTAAAATATTAAAATATTAAAATATTAAAATATTAAAATATTAAAATATTAAAATATTAAAATATTAAAATATTAAAATATTAAAATATTAAAATATTAAAATATTAAAATATTAAAATATTAAAATATTAAAATATTAAAATATTAAAATATTAAAAATATTAAAATATTAAAATATTAAAAAATTAAAATATTAAAATATTAAAATATTAAAATATTAAAATATTAAAATATTAAAATATTAAAATATTAAAATATTAAAATATTAAAATATTAAAATATTAAAATATTAAAATATTAAAATATTAAAATATTAAAATATTAAAATATTAAAATATTAAAATATTAAAATATTAAAATATTAAAATATTAAAATATTAAAATATTAAAATATTAAAATATTAAAATATTAAAATATTAAAATATTAAAATATTAAAATATTAAAATATTAAAATATTAAAATATTAAAATATTAAAATATTAAAATATTAAAATATTAAAATATTAAAATATTAAAATATTAAAATATTAAAATATTAAAATATTAAAATATTAAAATATTAAAATATTAAAATATTAAAATATTAAAATATTAAAATATTAAAATATTAAAATATTAAAATATTAAAATATTAAAATATTAAAATATTAAAATATTAAAATATTAAAATATTAAAATATTAAAATATTAAAATATTAAAATATTAAAATATTAAAATATTAAAATATTAAAATATTAAAATATTAAAATATTAAAATATTAAAATATTAAAATATTAAAATATTAAAATATTAAAATATTAAAATATTAAAATATTAAAATATTAAAATATTAAAATATTAAAATATTAAAATATTAAAATATTAAAATATTAAAATATTAAAATATTAAAATATTAAAATATTAAAATATTAAAATATTAAAATATTAAAATATTAAAATATTAAAATATTAAAATATTAAAATATTAAAATATTAAAATATTAAAATATTAAAATATTAAAATATTAAAATATTAAAATATTAAAATATTAAAATATTAAAATATTAAAATATTAAAATATTAAAATATTAAAATATTAAAATATTAAAATATTAAAATATTAAAATATTAAAATATTAAAATATTAAAATATTAAAATATTAAAATATTAAAATATTAAAATATTAAAATATTAAAATATTAAAATATTAAAATATTAAAATATTAAAATATTAAAATATTAAAATATTAAAATATTAAAATATTAAAATATTAAAATATTAAAATATTAAAATATTAAAATATTAAAATATTAAAATATTAAAATATTAAAATATTAAAATATTAAAATATTAAAATATTAAAATATTAAAATATTAAAATATTAAAATATTAAAATATTAAAATATTAAAATATTAAAATATTAAAATATTAAAATATTAAAATATTAAAATATTAAAATATTAAAATATTAAAATATTAAAATATTAAAATATTAAAATATTAAAATATTAAAATATTAAAATATTAAAATATAAATATTAAAATATTAAAATATAAAAAAAATAAAATATTAAAAAAATAAAATATTAAAAAAATAAAATATTAAAATATTAAAATATTTAAATAATTAACCCTCTACAACCTAACCCCGCCTTTAGGCGGGCTTCGATCTAAAAAATCGCCAAAAAAACAATTTTCCAACCGATTTTTGATCTTTAAAAAGCATTGGAAAGAAGAACTCTTAAAATTTTAAAAAATTTCAGGGTTGGAAGTTTTACTTGTTTTATGTGACTTTACCAATGTTTTTAAAAATGTCACTTTTTTAGGGGTCAACTTTGGCTGTGTTTTTCACTAACATTTCCTATATTTTCAGTAAAAAGAAGTATGCAGTAATTTTTGTAGTGTCCAAGACTATGCCTCTACGCATTTTTTTGCAATTTAAATTATGATGGTGCGATTCTATAGCAAAAAATTTGAAAAACATGCAAAAAATTGAAAAAGTGACTGTAAAAACATGAAAAAATTAGATAGGCGAAATGTAATTATATTAGGTGGTTGAGTAGGCCAAATACTAACAAAAACAAACATAAACTAAACAAGATAAATGCAAATTAAAATACTAAAAATGAAACAAGAAAAACATAAAACAAGAGAAGTAAAGTTTTTCGTAGAACAAAAGTTTTTCAAAATGACCTCCTAAACACGGGAAAAATAAATATTTTCGAAAAAAAAATTTGGGCAGTAGAAGGTTAAACATTTAAACATTTAAACATTTAAACATTTAAACATTTAAACATTTAAACATTTAAACATTTAAACATTTAAACATTTAAACATTTAAACATTTAAACATTTAAACATTTAAACATTTAAACATTTAAACATTTAAACATTTAAACATTTAAACATTTAAACATTTAAACATTTAAACATTTAAACATTTAAACATTTAAACATTTAAACATTTAAACATTTAAACATTTAAACATTTAAACATTTAAACATTTAAACATTTAAACATTTAAACATTTAAACATTTAAACATTTAAACATTTAAACATTTAAACATTTAAACATTTAAACATTTAAACATTTAAACATTTAAACATTTAAACATTTAAACATTTAAACATTTAAACATTTAAACATTTAAACATTTAAACATTTAAACATTTAAACATTTAAACATTTAAACATTTAAACATTTAAACATTTAAACATTTAAACATTTAAACATTTAAACATTTAAACATTTAAACATTTAAACATTTAAACATTTAAACATTTAAACATTTAAACATTTAAACATTTAAACATTTAAACATTTAAACATTTAAACATTTAAACATTTAAACATTTAAACATTTAAACATTTAAACATTTAAACATTTAAACATTTAAACATTTAAACATTTAAACATTTAAACATTTAAACATTTAAACATTTAAACATTTAAACATTTAAACATTTAAACATTTAAACATTTAAACATTTAAACATTTAAACATTTAAACATTTAAACATTTAAACATTTAAACATTTAAACATTTAAACATTTAAACATTTAAACATTTAAACATTTAAACATTTAAACATTTAAACATTTAAACATTTAAACATTTAAACATTTAAACATTTAAACATTTAAACATTTAAACATTTAAACATTTAAACATTTAAACATTTAAACATTTTTATTCAATAATTGAAACGGCAAAAAATATTAAAGATCACAAAACGAACACACCATGACACCTAAATTGGGCGACGCTCCCCTAACGAACGCACCATGACACCTAAACTGGGCGACGCTCCCCTAATGAACGTACCATGGCGAGCTCTCATTTGTTTTCAATCGCGCGCGTGTTCGATCATGTTTGTGTCGATCGTGTTTGGCCGCTGTTTAATCGAAAAAGTGTTAGTGAAATCGCGTGTGTTCGTGAAAAAGGCAACATCCGGCGTTTGTCCAACACGGTCTTGGACAAATTTGCCGGGTGACCGAACCGGAACGGCTCTGGGATGGCGGAACTTTTTCATATTTGGGTGAGTATAAGGAGTTTTGTTGAACTTGGAGAGGGCGGAATCGCCCCGCAACAGCAGCAGGCAAATTTCCCAAGCTATTGGTTGATGCACAAAGTGATTTGTTTACCTTTTTTTGGTACTCTCCGCAAACTTCAAGCCATACAAAATTGTTGCCGAATCTTTTACGGGAGAGATCCGGAGAAAGATCCGGCAGCAATTTGTTTTGATTTGACGTTTGCTGAGGGTGCGGACAAGTTTGGTTATCTTCAAAAGAGAATGTTCAAGGTCAAGCTTGCGAGAGCAATGGTCTGAACAAACTGTGTGTGTTCCTCTTTTTTTACAGGGACTTCTTCTACCAGGCCCGGCGCCTGCTGCGGACACTTCCGGCCGGATTTGTTCAGGATGGTCGTTTCGTCTGGAGGCGAAAATCGTTAGGTAAGTTGTGTGTTGATGCTCAACGGTGAACGTCCAAACAACGGTCAAGGAAAAGGTCACGAAAAGAATTTTGTTGAGTGGTACGCAACTGAAAAATAATAGAAACAGAAAGTAGCGTTTGACGTTTATTGGCACGGTGCCTGTGTGTGTGTGTGTTTTTTTTAAATAGAATTTGCAAATTTGAATGCTACTGATTATTACAAATGTTCATATAATTTTGTTTGGAAATTCGGAAATTCGGAAATTAGGAAATTCGGAAATTCGGAAATTAGGAAATTAGGAAATTAGGAAATTAGGAAATTAGGGAATTAGGAAATTAGGAAATTAGGAAATTCGGATATTAAGAAATTCAGAAATTCGGAAATTAGGAAATTAGGAAATAAGGCAATTAGGAAATTAGGAAATTAGGAAATTAGGAAATTAGGAAATAAGGAAATTAAGAAATTAGGAAATAAGGAAATTAGGAAATTAGGCAATTAGGAAATTAGGAAATTAGGAGATTAGGAAATTAGGAAATTAGGAGATTAGGAAATTAGGAAATTAGGAAATTAGGAAATAAGGAAATAAGGCAATTAGGAAATAAGGAAATTGGGCAATTAGGAAATTAGGAAATTGGGCAATTAGGAAATTAGGAAATTAGGAAATTGGGAAATTGGGAAATTAGGAAATTAGGAAATTAGGAATTTAGGAAATTAGGATATTAGGAAATTCGGAAATTCGGAAATTAGAAAAATTCGGAAATTCGGAAATTAGGAAATTTAGAAATTAGAAAATTAGGAAATTAGGAAATTGGGCAATTAGGAAATTAGGAAATAAGGAAATTAGGAAATAAGGAAATTGGGCAATTAGGAAATTAGGAAATAAGAAAATTAGGAAATTAGGAAATTAGGAAATTAGGAAATTAGGAAATTAGGAAATTAGGAAATTAGGAAATTAGGAAATTAGGAAATTAGGAAATTAGGAAATTAGGAAATTAGGAAATTAGAAAATTAGAAAATTAGAAAATTAGGAAATTAGGAAATTAGGAAATTAGGAAATTATGAAATTAGGAAATTAGGAAATTAGGAGATTAGGAAATTAGGATATTAGGAAATTGGGCAATTAGGAAATTAGGAAATAAGGAAATTAGGAAATTGGGCAATTAGGAAATTAGGAAATAAGGAAATTAGAAAATTAGGAAATTAGGAAATTGGGCTATTAGGAAATTAGGAAATAAGGAAATAAGGAAATAAGGAAATTAGGAAATTAGGAAATTGGGCAATTAGGAAATTAGGAAATAAGGAAATTAGGAAATTAGGAAATTAGGAAATTAGGAAATTAGGAAATTAGGAAATTAGGATATTAGGAAATTCGGAAATAAGAAAAATTCGGAAATTCGGAAATTAGGAAATTTAGAAATTAGAAAATAGGAAATTAGAAAATTAGGAAATTAGGAAATTTGGAAATTGGGAAATTAAGAAATTAAAAAATTTAACATTTAAAAAATTACAAAATTAGGAAATTCGGATATTCGGAAATTCGGAAATTAGGAAATTAATAAATTAAGAAATTTAGAAATTTATAGGGGAAGGTGGAGCAAGACGACCATATGGGGTAAGAGGAACAATCGCTCGTACAGCCGTATTTTTTACAATTTTGATTATTTCCAGTATGAGGAATTGTTGCTAGCAATGCAATTAGCTGATTCTACTACCACATAACCACCAAAACGACGTAAACGCCACGGGGCATAAGATTGAATGAAGTTTTTTTCAAAACCTTTGTTTCCTTATAATATTTGGAAAGTACAAAATAAGGCTTAGGGTTCGTTTTAAGGCTCATTTTATCAAAATGCTATTTTTCCTAGATCAGTAGTGTCCCTACCAATGACTTGCACGTATTATAAAGTATGATTTATGTCTTGGTTATTTTTTTTAGAGAGCTTTTAAAAAATCTTGTTTTGGTGGGGAAAGTGTACCATATGGATTGTTAGCATGGACAAAAATACGAATTGCTGCAGCAACATATTTTATTGTGAAAAAAATACATAAAAGTTCTTAAAAACTGATAAACAATTGTTTAAAAAATTGTCGATACATGATATAACAATATCATGAAAATTTACTATTTATCATCTAAGTAATATTTAGAATTTTTTCGTGAAAACGGTCAAATTTTTAGTAAAATATTATTTTTTAATCTAAAAATGAAAGAAACGTTTCAAATACATCCTAATCTGATGTATCTAAGTGATAATAGTTCAACTTTTAGTAAATTAGCATGTTTTTTCATGCATTGTTCCTCTTGCCCCAACGGGTTGTTCGTCTTGCCCCACTAGTTGAGTAGAACGTACGGAAAATCAAAATTTTTAAAATCATTTTTTTAACATTAAAAAACTGGATTTTTTGAAAACTTGTTCTATCAAAGTCTTAGTCGAGACCTGGAATAAGATGATTATTTAAAAATCCGACAGATTTTTAACGTTTTTAATGGGTTATAACGAGCATTTCCTTAGCTTGTTACACTTGCCCCACTTTCCCCTAAATTTAGAAATTAAGAAATTAAGAAATTTAGAAATTAAGAAATAACAAAATTAGAAAATTAGGGAATAAGGAAATTAGGAAATTAGGAAATCAGGAAATCAGGAAATTAGGAAATCAGGAAATCAGGAAATTAGTAAATTAGGAAATTAGGAAGTTAGGAATTCAGCCAATTAGGAAATTAGGAAATGAGAAAATTAGAAAATTAGAAAATTAGAAAAATAAGAAAATTAGAAAATTAAAAAATTAGAACATTAGAAAATAAGAAAATTAGAAAATTAGAATATTAGAAAATTATAAATTTCGAAAATTAGAAAATTAGGAAATTAGAAAATTAGGAAATTAGGATATTAAGAAATTAGGAAATAAAGAAATTAGGAAATTGAGTTATTAAGAATTTAGTAATTTTAGAATTCTAGAATTTTAAAATTTTAGAATTTTAGAATTTTAGAATTTTAGAATTTTTGAATTTTTGAATTTTAGAATTTTAGAATTTTAGAATTTTAGAATTTTAGAATTTTAGAATTTTAGAATTTTAGAATTTTAGAATTTTAGAATTTTAGAATTTTAGAATTTTAGAATTTTAGAATTTTAGAATTTTAAAATTTTAGAATTTTAGAATTTTAGAATTTTAGAATTTTAGAATTTTAGAATTTTAGAATTTTAGAATTTTAGAATTTTAGAATTTTAGAATTTTAGAATTTTAGAATTTTAGAATTTTAGAATTTTAGAATTTTAGAATTTTAGAATTTTAGAATTTTAGAATTTTAGAATTTTAGAATTTTAGAATTTTAGAATTTAAGAATTTTAGAATTCTAGAATTTTAGAATTTTAGAATTTTAGAATTTTAGAATTTTAGAATTTTAGAATTTTAGAATTTTAGAATTTTAGAATTTTAGAATTTTAGAATTTTAGAATTTTAGAATTTTAGAATTTTAGAATTTTAGAATTTTAGAATTTTAGAATTTTAGAATTTTAGAATTTTAGAATTTTAGAATTTAGAATTTAGAATTTTAGAATTTTAGAATTTTAGAATTTTAGAATTTTAGAATTTTAGAATTTTAGAATTTTAGAATTTTAGAATTTTAGAATTTTAGAATTTTAGAATTTTAGAATTTTAGAATTTTAGAATTTTAGAATTTTAGTAACAGCTAATTTAATAGCATTTGTACCGAAACAAACATATGAAAATATTCCCTATGTCTAATTTAGTGTGTTTCTCTTTTACAGGGGCCTATTCCACTGAGGATTGGTCTTCATAAATACGCGAGAGTTCATCCCAAGTACGAAGCAGTAGTTCCGGCACCGGCTACACACATTTCGAACAACGTCAGAAAGTTCGGATTGAAGCAGAATATTAAAAGAAAACGACGCGGAAAAAAAGTACTATTTTTTTTTAAATCAACGAAAAAAACTATAAAAATACAATAAAACTTACCGTATTGACCATTAATTTCAATGTATAAATTATGTTTTACAGTACAATTTAGTGGAGAGAAAAATATAAATACAATGGAAATACAATGAATCATACTGTAGTTATTATTTATTTCAATGTACGAATATAGTTTAAACCGTACTATTTAGTATGGAAAAATCCATGAAGAACTGTGAATTTACTGTGCAAACCATTGTAATGGTTACTGTTTTTATTATAAATGTATGATGTTTTCTATGGTCAGGGTAATTTTTTGGACGGAAAAGGCATCAATGAAAATACGGTAGAAAGTATAGTTTTTGGTTTTTTTTTGTATGGGGAAAAGTCGAAATTTTTATGGTGACTGTGCCTAACAATACCCCTTTTTTATAGTAAATTCCCAAAATAAGATATATTCTATGGTGAAAAAACATAAAGGCTACTGTAGAATCATGGTAAAAATAACCATAGAATTTATCGTGTGATAACCATAAAATCTACTGTAGGTTAAAAGGTTAAATCTTTATGCGGGATCTATTCTTCTGAGCAGTGAAAACTTCAGAAAACTTTAGTAAGACATTTTTTAAACAAAGTCCTGTGCAACAGTGTTACAAGTAATGTTCAACCATGTCATCTAAAAATCTTTATATCTAGCAACTTCGAATAACATTCCATACAATGAACATGAACACTTCCGAATAACCTCCTTACTAGAAAATCCTCTTATAACTTAATTCTTACTCAAAATATTCATTAAAGTTATCTAAGTCCAGACATGTCTTCGAAACAACAACATAAACATAAAGATAAAACTATCTGCCTTTCACTTCCATCGAACATCTGTTAATATCACAAAAGAAATGCAAATGAGCTCGTCACTAGCGCAGTTTCTGATTTGTCAATCTACTTGGCAGTTGATGCTCACTTACGCTACACCATATTGAAAACAACGAATTATTCCCCCGTTGCGTTTAATCTCTATCTTTAATATGTTAGCGTATAAAATGTAAACCATTATCTTCAGTTAGACTAAAACTGTTATCATTAGATATAACACAGCTGTACTTTGTTTCCAGTCAAAAATCCTAACCATTGATTCGATGATATACACAACCTTTACCGGATTACAATTTAACGCCGAATAATATCCACAAACTTCTTTTTACAAGACCTTCCAGAAAAATCCACAATCCACCTCAACGCTTTACATCAGATTACACTGTGGATATTCACAAGCCTCTACTCCTCCTGGTCTTACAGCGAAAATTCACAAATCATCTCTATGCCAGGCATGAGTTGACATCCACAAGCCTCCTCAGCGTCAGTTTTACAGTTAATACCCTCACCCTGGCTAGTGAACATCACTAGTCAAATTAACACCAGGCATTCAAGAAACATTAATTACATGACCTTCACTTTTCTCGAACCTCCGGAACATTGGCAGTGATCCTCTCTTGAATTAACATTTTCATCTTAGAACAAAATATATATAACCAATTATTGAACGTAACAAATGCCATTCGTTGAAGCTTTAGAAATTACAGATTAAACCAACTTTTAACCCAAGAACTACTCGTGAATAAACACTTCTGCTCATCTCTTGTGACAATTCACACCTTCTTTTAACTTACTACTTGGAGAGTAAACAGCTAGACAACTGAAAACTTTTCCCGTGAACAACCTTTTGTTCACCACCTATAATAATTATAGGGGCAACTACAACCAATTCGTGAACAGCTAGACAACTGAACACTTTTCCCGTGAACAACCTTTTGTTCACTACCTATAATAATTATAGGGACAACTCATTACGATTCGTGAACAGCTAGACAACTGAACACTTTACCCGTGAACAACCATTTGTTCACCTCCTATAATAATTATAGGGACAACTACACGCAACCTAGACTTCGGTCAAATTGACCGAAAAACTCGGTAAATTTATCAGAAATTCTCTGATAGAGCGTCTCTATCAGAGAATTCTCCGTCAAAGCTTTATCAGACATTCTCTGATAAAGTTCATGAGGTTCACGGAGGCAGATTTGACAGATGAATTCTTTGATTGTGTTGGTGAACTCCTTGGCAAAAGCTTTGTTGCCAAATCTCACCACTTTAAACTATCAAACAAATCTAGTTCAACAAAACATATAGTTTTTCAATTCATAAACATCGATATTGTTATTCAGAATTGTTGCACACCCTGGACTAACGAAGCAACCCATTCAAGCAATCGAAGCAACCATCAATCAATCAAGCGATCATTCTATTTATGACACTCGAACAAGCAAGAATCAAATAAATTTAGCTCTCACGAAATACAACATTGGCGACGAGGAAAAACTCAAAATTTTCACCTTGACGAAGAGTTGCGGATTCAAGAATGCCGGAAGGGGACAACATTCAGCCCGACGGTAACCTGCTGTACGAGCGACTTCTGCAGCAGAACGAGCGGCTGGAAGCCCAGAACGCGAGGATGATGGAGATGCTGGAGCGCTTCAACCTGCAAGACGGTTCCAGTCGGACTTCAAACGGTCCGGAATTCATCATTGAAACGTTGGCGTCCAACATCCGGGAGTTCGTCTACGATCCCGACAACGGTCTCGTATTTGACCGGTGGTACCGCAAGTACGAAGACCTCTTCCTCAAGGACGGCGCGAAGCTCGACGACGCAGCTAAAGTCCGGTTGCTGCTGAGAAGCCTCAACGTGGCCGTGCACGACAAGTACGTCAACTTCGTGCTCCCGAAGCATCCCCGTGACATCGAGTTCAAGGAGACGGTGAAGAAGCTGACCGAGCTCTTCAGTGTCCAAGCCTCGCTGTTCAGCAAACGATACCAGTGCTTTCAACTGTCCAAGAGCGAGTCGGACGACTTCGTGACATACGCTGGCATCGTCAACAAGCACTGCGAGGACTTCGAACTCAAGAAACTCACGGCAGACCAATTCAAGAGTCTGCTGTTCATCTGCGGTTTGCGCTCTTCAAGAGATGCCAACATCCGCACGAGACTCCTGTCCATGCTCGAGGTCAACGCGGAGGGCGCATGCACTTTGGAAGCACTGATCACCGAATGCCATCGCCTCCAAAACCTCAAGCACGACACCGCCATGGTGGAACACAAGCCGGTAAGCTCAGTCTGCGCGGTCAAGCAAGATCGGGACAAGCCTTCACCGACGACGGGTTCCAGCTCCAGCGACAGCCAGTCAACGAAAACACAGTCCGTCCTACCACCATCGCCCTGCTGGTGCTGTGGCGACATGCATTTCGTTCGAGACTGCGCCTACAAACAGCACGTCTGCCAGGACTGCATGCAGACCGGCCACAAGGAAGGTTACTGCAGCTGCGTGCCCAAGAAGTCCAAGAACAAGCAGCAGACGAACGTCAACAGCCTGTATGCCGCCAACCGGGTCAACTCTACCTCGAAGCGTAAGTTCCTGACGGTGAGCATCAACGGTTCCCAAGCATCTTTGCAGTTCGACACCGGCTCGGACATCACAGTGATCTCGCGGAAGCAGTGGTGCGACAACATGGATTCACCGCCGCTGTCTCCCACCAAGCAGATTGCCAGAACAGCCTCTGGTAAGTCACTGTCCCTACTCGGTGAGCTCCGATGCCAAGTCACACTCGGAGGCGTCACCAGAACCGGAACTTTCTATGTGACTGACAAGCAGATCAACCTGTTCGGTCTCGACTGGATCGAGCTTTTTGAGCTGTGGGACACCCCGATGACAGCAGTATGCAGCAGCGTCACTGGAAAGGTTAACCGCGTCAAGCAGCAGCGTTCTCTTGCAGTCAAATCGCAAGGGGAGGCAAACATGAAAACAGGTCTAGGTCCGACCGATGCAGCTTCCAGCCCGTCCGAATCCACGGCATGGCACGAAGAACATCTCCGCTGGTACTGTTCCTAATATCTCACCGCTTGAAGATGGCGAGCGATCTGGATCACAGCGATCTGGATCGCACCAAGTCGCACCCTGTGCTGGTCTTAAGGGGGAGATGTTGCACACCCTGGACTAACGAAGCAACCCATTCAAGCAATCGAAGCAACCATCAATCAATCAAGCGATCATTCTATTTATGACACTCAAACAAGCAAGAATCAAATAAATTTAGCTCTCACGAAATACAACAAGAATTAAATCAATTCTTAATTTCCTATGATTGTTATAATGCTTAGAAACATCTAAAAATTTATTTATTTAATATTTAATCGGACAGAAAACTCACTATCAATCAATTTAATCTAAACCATGCATCTAAGCAAAATTATATGATATATGCCCGAATCAGAAACAGTTATTTAAAATGAGAACTACAGTTTCAGACTTTCTTGATGCCCTTTTATAAAGTAGTGATTGATAAACTTCAGTTATGTAACTAATCAGCACTTTTACCACCCAATGCTTAGTTAGCCTACTATATTATCCAGTAAATAGCATTTATTCTAGTGTCGTGCCATCATCAATAATTTAGAAACCTCTCGATAAATCTTCAACCATGTACCAACATCTATCTATTCTTCTGAGCAGTGAAAACTTCAGAAAACTTTAGTAAGACATTTTTTAAACAAAGTCCTGTGCAACAGTGTTACAAGTAATGTTCAACCATGTCATCTAAAAATCTTTATATCTAGCAACTTCGAATAACATTCCATACAATGAACATGAACACTTCCGAATAACCTCCTTACTAGAAAATCCTCTTATAACTTAATTCTTACTCAAAATATTCATTAAAGTTATCTAAGTCCAGACATGTCTTCGAAACAACAACATAAACATAAAGATAAAACTATCTGCCTTTCACTTCCATCGAACATCTGTTAATATCACAAAAGAAATGCAAATGAGCTCGTCACTAGCGCAGTTTCTGATTTGTCAATCTACTTGGCAGTTGATGCTCACTTACGCTACACCATATTGAAAACAACGAATTATTCCCCCGTTGCGTTTAATCTCTATCTTTAATATGTTAGCGTATAAAATGTAAACCATTATCTTCAGTTAGACTAAAACTGTTATCATTAGATATAACACAGCTGTACTTTGTTTCCAGTCAAAAATCCTAACCATTGATTCGATGATATACACAACCTTTACCGGATTACAATTTAACGCCGAATAATATCCACAAACTTCTTTTTACAAGACCTTCCAGAAAAATCCACAATCCACCTCAACGCTTTACATCAGATTACACTGTGGATATTCACAAGCCTCTACTCCTCCTGGTCTTACAGCGAAAATTCACAAATCATCTCTATGCCAGGCATGAGTTGACATCCACAAGCCTCCTCAGCGTCAGTTTTACAGTTAATACCCTCACCCTGGCTAGTGAACATCACTAGTCAAATTAACACCAGGCATTCAAGAAACATTAATTACATGACCTTCACTTTTCTCGAACCTCCGGAACATTGGCAGTGATCCTCTCTTGAATTAACATTTTCATCTTAGAACAAAATATATATAACCAATTATTGAACGTAACAAATGCCATTCGTTGAAGCTTTAGAAATTACAGATTAAACCAACTTTTAACCCAAGAACTACTCGTGAATAAACACTTCTGCTCATCTCTTGTGACAATTCACACCTTCTTTTAACTTACTACTTGGAGAGTAAACAGCTAGACAACTGAAAACTTTTCCCGTGAACAACCTTTTGTTCACCACCTATAATAATTATAGGGACAACTACAACCAATTCGTGAACAGCTAGACAACTGAACACTTTTCCCGTGAACAACCTTTTGTTCACTACCTATAATAATTATAGGGACAACTCATTACGATTCGTGAACAGCTAGACAACTGAACACTTTACCCGTGAACAACCATTTGTTCACCTCCTATAATAATTATAGGGACAACTACACGCAACCTAGACTTCGGTCAAATTGACCGAAAAACTCGGTAAATTTATCAGAAATTCTCTGATAGAGCGTCTCTATCAGAGAATTCTCCGTCAAAGCTTTATCAGACATTCTCTGATAAAGTTCATGAGGTTCACGGAGGCAGATTTGACAGATGAATTCTTTGATTGTGTTGGTGAACTCCTTGGCAAAAGCTTTGTTGCCAAATCTCACCACTTGGGCAGCGCTAGCGTCGTTCCGGTAAAAATGCACGCACACCACTGCAACAGTATATTTGTATTGGTAAGGCTGAAATTTTGCTTTGGGAGAATGAAAACAAACGATGAAACAGTTTTAGAACATTTATTTTCATAATATTTAACACTGTTGAAGCACACTTTTATTGAGCTGGATCTACCGAATGAGGATTCGGTTCGGTTGGCCACGAGATGCTGGTTGTTCCAGATTTTCCGGTCATCGTACGGCCATAACCTGCAACAGAGGAAAAAATAAAGTGAAAATCTACCCGTACATGACAAAATACAGAATTACTTTCACTTTGCATTTAAATACACATTTAATTACACTTACTTGATAGTAACAGCGGCAGTTCAAACATTTTTTTTCTTAATTTTCACCACAGAAAATGGAAAAAACGGCACCGCTGCAGCGAACAAAACAGACGCGATATTTGGTTCAATTTGTCATGGCGGACATTGACTGCTACGATGGGATGTTCAAATACTACGATGACATAACAAATTATAGGGTCGTTCAAATATTACGTACATTGAAAATTAAACAAGAAAATTTAAGTTTCGCATTTTTGGTTAAAATGTCAAAATGTCAAAATGTCAAAATGTCAAAATGTCAAAATGTCAAAATGTCAAAATGTCAAAATGTCAAAATGTCAAAATGTCAAAATGTCAAAATGTCAAAATGTCAAAATGTCAAAATGTCAAAATGTCAAAATGTCCAAATGTCAAAATGTCAAAATGTCAAAATGTCAAAATGTCAAAATGTCAAAATGTCAAAATGTCAAAATGTCAAAATGTCAAAATGTCAAAATGTCAAAATGTCAAAATGTCAAAATGTCAAAATGTCAAAATGTCAAAATGTCAAAATGTCAAAATGTCAAAATGTCAAAATGTCAAAATGTCAAAATGTCAAAATGTCAAAATGTCAAAATGTCAAAATGTCAAAATGTCAAAATGTCAAAATGTCAAAATGTCAAAATGTCAAAATGTCAAAATGTCAAAATGTCAAAATGTCAAAATGTCAAAATGTCAAAATGTCAAAATGTCAAAATGTCAAAATGTCAAAATGTCAAAATGTCAAAATGTCAAAATGTCAAAATGTCAAAATGTCAAAATGTCAAAATGTCAAAATGTCAAAATGTCAAAATGTCAAAATGTCAAAATGTCAAAATGTCAAAATGTCAAAATGTCAAAATGTCAAAATGTCAAAATGTTAAAATGTCAAAATGTCAAAATGTCAAAATGTCAAAATGTCAAAATGTCAAAATGTCAAAATGTCAAAATGTCAAAATGTCAAAATGTCAAAATGTCAAAATGTCAAAATGTCAAAATGTCAAAATGTCAAAATGTCAAAATGTCAAAATGTCAAAATGTCAAAATGTCAAAATGTCAAAATGTCAAAATGTTAAAATGTTTAACATTTTATAATGTTTAACATTTTAACATTTTAACATTTTAATATTTTAACATTTTAACATTTTAACATTTTAACATTTTAACATTTTAACATTTTAACATTTTAACATTTTAACATTTTAACATTTTAACATTTTAACATTTTAACATTTTAACATTTTAACATTTTAACATTTTAACATTTTAACATTTTAACATTTTAACATTTTAACATTTTAACATTTTAACATTTTAACATTTTAACATTTTAACATTTTAACATTTTAACATTTTAACATTTTAACATTTTAACATTTTAACATTTTAACATTTTAACATTTTAACATTTTAACATTTTAACATTTTAACATTTTAACATTTTAACATTTTAACATTTTAACATTTTAACATTTTAACATTTTAACATTTTAACATTTTAACATTTTAATATTTTAACATTTTAACATTTTAACATTTTAACATTTTAACATTTTAACATTTTAACATTTTAACATTTTAACATTTTAACATTTTAACATTTTAACATTTTAACATTTTAACATTTTAACATTTTAACATTTTAACATTTTAACATTTTAACATTTTAACATTTTAACATTTTAACATTTTAACATTTTAACATTTTAACATTTTAACATTTTAACATTTTAACATTTTAACATTTTAACATTTTAACATTTTAACATTTTAACATTTTAACATTTTAACATTTTAACATTTTAACATTTTAACATTTTAACATTTTAACATTTTAACATTTTAACATTTTAACATTTTAACATTTTAACATTTTAACATTTTAACATTTTAACATTTTAACATTTTAACATTTTAACATTTTAACATTTTAACATTTTAACATTTTAACATTTTAACATTTTAACATTTTAACATTTCAACATTTTAACATTTTAACATTTCAACATTTTAACATTTTAACATTTTAACATTTTAACATTTTAACATTTTAACATTTTAACATTTTAACATTTTAACATTTTAACATTTTAACATTTTAACATTTTAACATTTTAACATGTTAACATTTTAACATTTTAACATTTTAACATTTTAACATGTTAACATTTTAACATTTTAACATTTTAACATTTTAACATTTTAACATTTTAACATTTTAACATTTTAACATTTTAACATTTTAACATTTTAACATTTTAACATTTTAACATTTTAACATTTTAACATTTTAACATTTTAACATTTTAACATTTTAACATTTTAACATTTTAACATTTTAACATTTTAACATTTTAACATTTTAACATTTTAACATTTTAACATTTTAACATTTTAACATTTTAACATTTTAACATTTTAACATTTTAACATTTTAACATTTTAACATTTTAACATTTTAACATTTTAACATTTTTACATTTTTACATTTTAACATTTTAACATTTTAACATTTTAACATTTTAACATTTTAACATTTTAACATTTTAACATTTTAACATTTTAACATTTTAACATTTTAACATTTCTTGACTTTTTTTTGATAACGTCCTATAAACAAATGTAAACATTGAGTGTATCCCTTTCACACCTTATGTCAAAGTCCATCGGAGTAAGCGGGATACACTCAATGTTTACATTTGTTTATAGGACCTTATCAAAAAAAAAAACTCAAGATTTTAACATTTTAACATTTTAACATTTTAACATTTTAACATTTTAACATTTTAACATTTTAACATTTTGACAATTAAACAATTTGACAATTAAACAATTTAAAAACAATTTTGCAAAATTTACCAAATAATTAATTGGGTAATGTCATTTGTGAATGCCCCTTTTCACATAATCGCTGAATGCTCCCCGTTTGAGATGACGGCTTATGCCGATATCCGCCACTTGGGGCGCAACGATCTTTGGATGAATTAGGGGTGAATTCTCGTGTACGATACAATGTCGTGCTAATGTGTGCGTTAAAGTCGTTTTCTTGGATGAACTCAAACCAAAAAGTTTATCAGAGAATCTCTGATAGACGATTATCAGAGATTGGTCTGATAAGCGCCAGGTTTGCGTGTACGGATGCTTTTGGTTGTCCAAGACTGCAGCGTGCTGCAACCGGCCGCCGACGCACAAGTTTCCATTGACGATTCTTGGGTTCAGCGCAGCAATGCAGAAGTTCATTGGAATCGCGCGGTTTTGGACAAAGCAACGTACTCTTCCGAGAAGCGTAGAGCGAAGCGTACCAGCTTATTCAAAGCAGATTACAGCGGTATTGTCGTAATGTACGGCGAAGTCACTGTATTAACAGTAGAGCAATTCTCTACGAAATCGGTCTTTTTTCTTCAATTTTATTTTTTGTATTTTTTAATCCGGCTGAAACTTTTTCGGTGCCTTCGGTATGCCCAAAGAAGCCATTTTGCATCATTAGTTTGTCCATATAATTTTCCATACAAATTTGGCAGCTGTCCATACAAAAATGATGTATGAAAATTCAAAAATCTGTATCTGTATGTCTTTTGAAGGAATTTTTTGATCGATTTGGTAACTTCGGCAAAGTTGTAGGTATGGATATGGACTACACTGGAAAAAAATGATACACGGTAAAAAAAATTTGGTAATTTTTTTGTTTAACTTTTTATCACTAAAACTTGATTTGCAAAAAAACACTATTTTTATTATTTTTTATTTTTTGATATGTTTTAGAGGACATAAAATGCCAACTTTTCAGAAATTTCCAGGTTGTGCAAAAAATCATTGAGCGAGTTATGAATTTTTGAATCGATACTGATTTTTTCAAAAAATCGAAATATTGGTCGCAAAAATTTTTCAACTTCATTTTTCGATGTAAAATCAAATTTGCAATCAAAAAGTACTTTAGTGAAATTTTGATAAAGTGCACCGTTTTCATGTTAAATCCATTTTTAGGTGACTTTTTTGAAAATAGTCGCAGTTTTTCATTTCTGTAAATTAGTGCACATGTTTGCCCGCTTTTGAAAAAAATATTTTTGAATAGCTGAGAAAATTCTCTATATTTTACTTCTTCGGACTTTGTTGATACGACCTTTAGTTGCTGAGATATTGCAATGCAAAGGTTTAAAAACAGGAAAATTGATGTTTTCTAAGTCTCACCCAAACAGCCCACCATTTTTCAATGTCGATATCTCAGCAACTAATGGTCTGATTTTCAATGTTAATATATGAAACATTTGTAAAATTTTCCGATCTTTTCGAAAACAATATTTTCATAATTTTCAAATGAAGACTAACATCTTAAAAGAGCGTAATATTGAATGAAAAAAAATGAAAAACTGCAACTATTTTCTAAAAAGTCACCTAAAAATGGATTTAACATGAAAACGGTGCACTTTATAAAAATTTTACTAAAGTACTTTTTGATTGCAAATTCGATTTTACATCGAAAAATGAAGTTGAAAAATTTTTGCGACCAATATTTCGATTTTTTGAAAAAATCAGTATTGATTCAAAAATTCATAACTCGCTCAATGATTTTTTGCACAACCTGGAAATTTCTGAAAAGTTGGCATTTTATCTCCTCTAAAACATACCAAAAAATAAAAAAAAATAAAAATAGTGTTTTTTTGCAAATCAAGTTTTAGTGATAAAAAGTTAAATAAAAAAATCACCAATTTTTTTTTACCGTGTATCATTTTTTTCCAGTATAGTCCATATCCATACCTACAACTTTGCCCAAGACACCAAATCGATCAAAAAATTCCTTCAAAAGATACAGATTTTTGAATTGTCATACATCATTTTTGTATGGCCAGCTGCCAAATTTGTATGGAAAATTATATGGACAAACTAATGATGCAAAATGGCTTCTTTGGGCATACCGAAGGCACCAAAAAAGTTTCAGGATTAAAAAATACAAAAAAAATCGAATGACCGAAATCCTAGAGAACTGCTCAGTAGGTAAGGCTCGGGTCTTGGAACAGCATTGTGTTCCTCCAGATCCTCGGGGTCGAAGTCTTCTGCGGTGGGAACTTTGGGGCATGCGGCCAGTGCTGGTGGTCGAGACTCAGCTAGGTCTCTTGAACCAAAACTGTTCATACTGCATCGGCAACATGTCGCGAGAAATAATGTCAGCTCGGTTTCTGTTCCGGGAGCATGATCCCAAGGTCCGCTCTCCTTCCGGTGTTGAATCTCTAAAACCAGGTTAGCCACGAGTTGGTTCCAGCAGCGAACGATCATGGAATCCGTCCAGAAAAATGCTCTGCCTCGGAAGTTGATGTCGTTGGCCACCTCCTCGTACAAGCGTCAGCAGCAGAACGTCAAGCGGGGTAATCGACTGCGATGCGGGATTTGGAGGCCATCAAACATTCGGTCACGATTTTCACAGCTGAAAAAAAGTTGTTTTGTTTGGTTCATGACAACGTCAAACTTTGCGAAAGGTTTTCCGAGGCCTACTATTTGGGTTTTGTGAAATTCAAGCAGCCAAACCTATTTTTCGAGCAGTTTTAACTTGGTTATAACTTTTAAAACCAGTTTTAATCTGACAGCTCGTTGTATGGGCAAAACCAGAGGTATAGCCGGTTTTAAGAGTTATAACCACTTTTGGTCTTATAACCGGTTATAACTCGCCCGTGCGAACGGGGTATTAAAGCAAGTTAAATCGGAAAGGTGAAAGTGAACGCTGCAAAGGTTTGAAAAAGAAGCTTTATCGCTCGGCTAGCGCGAAAGTGACATCCCCCTCGGGACCACCTTATAAAGATGCGCAAGAACAGCGCAAACAATAGTGTAGAACATCCCAAAACCCCCAGATGTCGGCATCACCCTCAAAAATGCAATTTTCTACCGAGCAGTCGAGATTTTTAGCCCATTTTTGGGGCAAATTTTATTTTCAAGCCGCTCCAAGGCCGCCATTTTGAAAAAAATGTCGAAAATTGTCTCCCAAATTCGAATCCGGGCCCAGATTGCCCGAAAAACGCACCTAAAACCGATTTTCAGGCAAAAAACGGAGAAAAACAAGGCCAACTACTGCAAAAGAGTTCCTGAAAAGTTGAGTCTGGTTTACTGCCGTTTTACGGCGATATGATGTATACGCCATTGAGGTGATTTTGCTGTAGACACGATTTTCTGTTTTTGTTCATTTTTTCAATTTAAAATGATCAATTTAAGGTCTGCTCTGTAGAAACAGTTAAAAAGTACAATAAAAATGTGGCCCCTACAAAATTTCTTGTTTTTTCCTATTCTCTACGATTTTAAACCACAAACATCATTTGGCCGAAAAAATAGCAATAAAAAATCACTACTTTTACTGCCCAATGATGTATGTATACATTGCTCGATCAAAGCTGGCTTTATTTTTTGTGCCAGCTATTTTGAAAGCTGAGCGGATCCCGTAATGCATTGTCCACGTGGATACTTAAAGGGGGTATTAGGGAGCGTTCTTTTATTACGTAACGCAGTTGGGGGGAAGGGGGTGGGGGTCGGAGGCCGTGTTACGCTCCATACATTTTTTTTTAAACTTGTATGGAAATTTTTTTACGAAGGGGGGGGGGTCTAAAATCCGATTTTTTGCGTTACGTAATAAAAGAACGCTCCCTTAGCGATTGTCTACGCTCTATAAACACATTTTTTGGATGTACAATTGTCCGCAAGGGAGGTGGGTGGGTCTAGAATTTTCAAAAAAGTGTCTACGTGGATGTGGATAAGGTGTCATCCATTAAGTACGTCACATTAAAATCAGCCAAAATTTACTCCCCCCTTTGTCACGATTTCCTTATGCTTTTAACACGCAACGTCACGCTTGCTCAAAACCCCCCTCTTCCCTCAGATCGTGACGTACTTTATGGATGATGCCTAATGGACGTCCCCTTAAGAATTAAATCGAAATAATGTAATAAAATATTGCCCAGTCTTGATTTGGTCCCAAAACCTCAAATCAACATTCAAACAGTATTGAATTTGACTTCTATCAATTCTCAATGTATACATACATCATGATGAGTAAAATTGGCGTATACATCATAGTTTGTTTGCTTAATAAAATTAGCCCCAGAGCAGTTTTTTGAAAAATTCTTTCGTCAGGAGGTAGCTTTTAAGATTCTTTATCAGACTGTACAATAAAATTGAAAATATCCAAAATGGCGTATACATCATATCGCCGTAAAACGGCAGTTTAGCCCAAGGCCAACTGCAGCAAAAGAGTTCCTGAAAAGTTGAGTCGGGTTTAGCCCAAGGCCAACTGCTGCAAAGATTGAGTCGGGTTTAGCCCAAGGCCAATCGCTCTAAAAAGTTGAGTCGGGTTTAGCCCAAGGCCAACTGCAGCAAAAGAGTTCCTGAAAAGTTGAGTCGGGTTTAGCCCAAGGCCAATCGCTCTAAAAAGTTGAGTCGGGTTTAGCCCAAGGCCAACTGCTGCAAAAGAGTTCCTGAAAAGTTGAGTCGGGTTTAGCCCAAGGCCAACTGCAGCTTAACAGTTCCTGAAATGTTGAGTCGGAGTTAGTCTAAGACCAACTGCTGAAAAAAAAAGGAAAAGTTGTTGAGAATTTGAGTCGAATTTGGTCCGAAGCTAATTGCAGTTACCGAAGGAATCGAGTTAAGTTATTTTAAATGAGAAGAACATAACTACTGTGAGGACAAAAGTCTGTAAAAGATTAGATAATAACATGAAAGAATTTTACAAAATAAAATAAAATAAATTAAATATTTGACCATGCAAATTAAAAATAGACGCATTCTGTCCAAGGAAAGTTGCTGATAAGTCTTAGAAAATTGTTCCAATATAATGAGTCAATATTAATGGTTAAAGTACATTGAAACGAAAATAAATCGCAAAAATGTAAGTGGCCAGCCTTACTGCATAATGTTTACCGCAGAAAGGATTCTCTGAACAGTTCACATTTCACAGAATTTACAGGGAAGGAAGGATGGAACACTATTGCCTGCGCAGAACTCACCAAAAAGAGAATAATGGAAGCTCATCAATTATAGCTGTAGGGTCTGATCCGCTGAGTGTCATGCCCCTTGGCAGATAAGCTGAGAGAGAACAGCGTGTGGGGAAAACCCGAAGAGAAAGAGTTAGTTGAGTGGTAGCTGTGAACGAGGACGGTGCTGGCGGCATTCCGGACATGTGGTCAGAGGGCGGTCGGGAGGATGATCGGCAGCCTGCGAGCTGCGTCCGGAATGGCGAGGACCCCACAAAGTTGGCGACGAGGATTAACTACAGGTATTTAAGGTACAAGTGCTAAGTCGGGCCATGGTTTTGATGCCGCCTATGGTGGCGTTATTTTCAAGTGATCTACAAAAAAAGAAACAGTACACAGAAAAAAATAATGTAAATTTGGAAGCTGTAATTTTGGAAGGTTGAATATTACCTCTTTTATGATGTAATTTTACCTCAATTTAGACTGAAAAAGTGACATTACACCAGAAAAGTGGTAAAATTACACATTTCCAGAGGTAAAATTACACATTTTTTCTGACATAAAAGATGTACCACTTCCCAGATGTAATATTACCATGATTTTTTTTTCTGTGTAAGGGAGGAGGAGGAGTAACGGTCTCTCTCTCTCTCTCTCCTTTATCGAGTTATTTTCGTTCGCACGTATTGCGTGTGCGTGCATAAGGGGAAGTGAGCTTGGATTTTGTCGGCAAGCAGCAAAGGCAAATCGTGCGCTGGTGTGCGTATGCGAAACGTCACAAAGCTGTTTGTTTTTGTAAAGTTGAAAGAAGGTGTTGAACTTGATGATGGTAGTGGTGCCTTGGTTGGTTGTGTTTATGGATTCACAACGAATTGTTTACATTTTTCTGACACACACACATGGGAAAGTCAAATGCTCGGGTGCGTTTAGTGTTCCACGACCAAGAAGGATAGTTGACAGATTGGCTTGACGTAGGATTCGATGATTGACGTAAAACTTTGTTAGGGCATCTCCAGCGCTGGGGTGCAAATCAAATTTGCACCCGGCTCATGAATACCGAGATCAAATTTGCCACCTTGAAAAAATTCCGTCATCCCCACCGCTAGGGTAGCAAATTTGCCACCGAAACAAGCCCACCGCGGGGGGCAAATATGGGTTTTTATCATTTTTTGCTCTCGTTTACCTTCAAAATCAATAATTATGTGTTGATTCATGCCTAGAAAAGCTAAAAGTGTATTAAACTTTTTAATCCTATTGAAAATTCCAAAGAATTTCATTTTTCGAAAATGTCGAAAGTTAAACCATTTGCTACCCGATTTGATGCTCACCAAATTTGCTCTCGAGTTTGCCCCCGAGTCTCCCACCGCGCGTAGCAAAGCAGGTATCAAATTTGATCTCAAGTTCATCTGTAGAAGAAAAATATGTGTCGGTACCTGTCGGGTACTCATTTTCTGATACCCGACAAGTACCGGCAAGCCGGGGGCAAAGTTTTGAATGCGTGTTTCGGAGATTTTCTATGTCTGCTCTTGTAGGTGATTCAAAAATTCAAAAAATTGAAAAAATCGAAACTTTTTTTTCGTAAAATCGCAATAACTCGTGATGTTTATGAGCAAACCCCTTATGTCTTTGTAGAACATTGTTACACTCTAAAAAATAACCCTGCAAAGTTAGAAAAAACACGAAATTTTAAAATGATTTTTTTTGTTTTAAATGAAAAAATTACCCTTCTGAGTCAATGTAGATTCGAAAAGTACATTAAATTTCCCATAAAATGACATGTTCCAAAAATTTTACAGTCGAGTAACGGAAAATGGGAGAATTTTTGAAACTTTTTTAGTGTTTTTTTTCGATGAAAAATACGTTTTTTCGGAATTTTGAGTACGCCATCAAATCGGGCGTTTAATTTTACATAAAAGTCCCTTTGACACCAAATTTCTATCTCATCACCGTTTCAGGCTGCAAATTGTTGAAAAACACATCTTTTTTCGCATGTTCAAAAATGGAAGGGGTCGTACCGCCCCTCCGTCACGAGATATCAAAAAACAGACCTCGGATTCGTAATCAGGGACAAAAGTTACCCCTTAGGACAAATTTTCATGCAAATCGAAGAGGGGTCGGGGCAACTTTTCCCGATTTCGTGTGAGTTGGTAGAGAATTACCCAAATGCATTTTCCTGCGTTTAAAATCATATTTAGCATGTCTGGGTTCGGTCAAACATATTTTCAATTTTCGTGGAATTCCAATGTACAGCACCGCAAAAAGTTTTTTTTCGGCGAAAAAAAATCTCTTCAATAATTGGATATTTTGAAAAATAATGATTGCAAAACAACTGGGCAGGTGTGAAATGCATTTTAAAACACCTTTTTCATTCAATTGTTGAGAACATAGCTTGTTATTTCAATTTTTATATTATTTTTTTTAAATTTTTTTAAATTTTTAATTTTTTTAAATTTTTATTTTTTTTAAATTTTTTAAATTTTTTAAATTTTTTAAATTTTTTAAATTTTTTAAATTTTTTAAATTTTTTAAATTTTTTAAATTTTTTAAATTTTTTAAATTTTTTAAATTTTTTAAATTTTTTAAATTTTTTAAATTTTTTTAAATTTTTTAAATTTTTTAAATTTTTTAAATTTTTTAAATTTTTTAAATTTTTTAAATTTTTTAAATTTTTTAAATTTTTTAAATTTTTTAAATTTTTTAAATTTTTTAAATTTTTTAAATTTTTTAAATTTTTTAAATTTTTTAAATTTTTTAAATTTTTTAAATTTTTTAAATTTTTTAAATTTTTTAAATTTTTTAAATTTTTTAAATTTTTTAAATTTTTTAAATTTTTTAAATTTTTTAAATTTTTTAAATTTTTTAAATTTTTTAAATTTTTTAAATTTTTTAAATTTTTTAAATTTTTTAAATTTTTTAAATTTTTTAATTTTTTTAATTTTTTTAAATTTTTTAAATTTTTTAAATTTTTTAAATTTTTTAAATTTTTTAAATTTTTTAAATTTTTTAAATTTTTTAAATTTTTTAAATTTTTTAAATTTTTTAAATTTTTTAAATTTTTTAAATTTTTTAAATTTTTTAAATTTTTTAAATTTTTTAAATTTTTTAAATTTTTTAAATTTTTTAAATTTTTTAAATTTTTTAAATTTTTTAAATTTTTTAAATTTTTTAAATTTTTTAAATTTTTTAAATTTTTTAAATTTTTTAAATTTTTTAAATTTTTTAAATTTTTTAAATTTTTTAAATTTTTTAAATTTTTTAAATTTTTTAAATTTTTTAAATTTTTTAAATTTTTTAAATTTTTTAAATTTTTTAAATTTTTTAAATTTTTTAAATTTTTTAAATTTTTTAAATTTTTTAAATTTTTTAAATTTTTTAAATTTTTTAAATTTTTTAAATTTTTTAAATTTTTTAAATTTTTTAAATTTTTTAAATTTTTTAAATTTTTTTAAATTTTTTAAATTTTTTAAATTTTTTAAATTTTTTAAATTTTTTAAATTTTTTAAATTTTTTAAATTTTTTAAATTTTTTAAATTTTTTAAATTTTTTAAATTTTTTAAATTTTTTAAATTTTTTAAATTTTTTAAATTTTTTAAATTTTTTAAATTTTTTAAATTTTTTAAATTTTTTAAATTTTTTAAATTTTTTAAATTTTTTAAATTTTTTAAATTTTTTAAATTTTTTAAATTTTTTAAATTTTTTAAATTTTTTAAATTTTTTAAATTTTTTAAATTTTTTAAATTTTTTAAATTTTTTAAATTTTTTAAATTTTTTAAATTTTTTAAATTTTTTAAATTTTTTAAATTTTTTAAATTTTTTAAATTTTTTAAATTTTTTAAATTTTTTAAATTTTTTAAATTTTTTAAATTTTTTAAATTTTTTAAATTTTTTAAATTTTTTAAATTTTTTAATTTTTTTAAATTTTTTAAATTAAGATAAAAAACAATTTCAAATACGCAAGTTAAAAATATAAAAACTAAATCTTCTAACAATTATTTTAATTTTATAAAAAAAAATCAGTTAACATAAGTTTAACCTTATAAAGATTTCAGGAAACTTTTCTATTTTATTTAATTCAACAGAAAAAACTATATTTTTCAAGCAAGATCACCATAAGAAAGTTTTAAGCTCTAAATAATCTCTATGATATATTTTTACATTTTGTCACCTTTTTTAAATAAAATAAGAAAATGAAATTAAATAGCAAAAACCATTTTTTCTTTATTTCTCAAGCCAGGAAATCAGTGAAGAGTTTCAAGTTCTAAATGCTCTCTATGGAAATTTGCCATTTTATTACCTGTATTCTAAATATTTTTTTTATTTTTCAAATAAAGGAAAGCAGTGAAGAGTTTCAAGCTCTCTATGGAAATTTGCCATTTTATTACCTGTATTCTAAATATTTTTTTATTTTTCAAGCAAAGGAAAGCAGTGAAGAGTTTTTAGCTCTAAATGCTCTCTATGGAAATTTGCCATTTTATTACATGTATTCTATTTTTTTCAGGAAATCAGTGAAGAGTTTTTTGTTCTAAATGCTCTTTATGGAAATTTTGCTATTTTTTTGTCACTACAAGATTTTAACATCAATTGAGTTGAATAATGTAATTAAATTTAAGTTGGACAAAATAAATCGATAATATATTTTATTGTCGATTATGTTTTTACTAAATTTCCAAAGAGAGCGTTTAGAGCTAAAAACTCTTCACTGCTTGCCTTTGTTTGAAAAATAAAAAAAAGTATTTAGAATACAGGTAATAAAATGGCAAATTTCCATAGAGAGCATTTAGACCTTGAAACTCTTCACTGCTTTCCTTTATTTGAAAAATAAAAAAAATATTTAGAATACAGGTAATAAAAAGGCAAATTTCCATAGAGAGCATTTAGAGCTAAAAACTCTTCACTGCTTTCCTTCGTTTGAAAAATAAAAAATATTTAGAATACAGGTAATAAAATGGCAAATTTCCATAGAGAGCATTTAGAGCTTGAAACTCTTCACTGATTTCCTTTATTTGAAAAATAAAAAAAAATATTTAGAATACAGGTAATAAAATGGCAAATTTCCATAGAGAGCATTTAGAGCTTGAAACTCTTCACTGCTTTCCTTTATTTGAAAAATAAAAAAAATATTTAGAATACAGGTAATAAAAAGGCAAATTTCCATAGAGAGCATTTAGAGCTTGAAACTCTTCACTGCTTTCCTTTATTTGAAAAATAAAAAAATATTTAGAATACAGGTAATAAAAAGGCAAATTTCCATAGAGAGCATTTAGAGCTAAAAACTCTTCACTGCTTTCCTTTGTTTGAAAAATAAAAAATATTTAGAATACAGGTAATAAAATGGCACATTTCCATAGAGAGCATTTAGAGCTTGAAACTCTTCACTGATTTCTTTTATTTGAAAAATAAAAAAAATATTTAGAATACAGGTAATAAAATGGCAAATTTCCATAGATAGCATTTAGAGCTTGAAACTCTTCACTGCTTTCCTTTATTTGAAAAATAAAAAAAATATTTAGAATACATGTAATAAAAAGGCAAATTTCCATAGAGAGCATTTAGAGCTAAAAACTCTTCACTGCTTTCCTTTGTTTGAAAAATAAAAAAATATTTAGAATACAGGTAATAAAATGGCACATTTCCATAGAGAGCATTTAGAGCTTGAAACTCTTCACTGATTTCCTTTATTTGAAAAATAAAAAAAATATTTAGAATACAGGTAATAAAATGGCAAATTTCCATAGAGAGCATTTAGAGCTTGAAACTCTTCACTGCTTTCCTTTATTTGAAAAATAAAAAAAATATTTAGAATACATGTAATCAAAAGGCAAATTTCCATAGAGAGCATTTAGAGCTAAAAACTCTTCACTGCTTTCCTTTGTTTGAAAAATAAAAAATATTTAGAATACAGGTAATAAAATGGCAAATTTCCATAGAGAGCATTTAGAACTTGAAACTCTTCACTGATTTCCTGGCTTGAGAAATAAAGAAAAAATGGTTTTTGCTATTTAATTTCATTTTCTTATTTTATTTAAAATAGGTGACAAAATGTAAAAATATATCATAGAGATTATTTAGAGCTTAAAACTTTCTTATGGTGATCTTGCTTGAAAAATATAGTTTTTTCTGTTGAATTAAATAAAATAGAAAAGTTTCCTGAAATCTTTATAAGGTTAAACTTATGTTAACTGATTTTTTTTTATAAAATTAAAATAATTGTTAGAAGATTTAGTTTTTATTTTTTTAACTTGCGTATTTGAAATTGTTTTTTATCTTAATTTGTTGTACAAAACTTGTAATTTTGTTAAACATTTGTTTTGTCAAGACAAACATAAAAATAGCTGTGCAATAATTTTGTTGTTTCTAATCTTAATTACTTACCAGTACAATAAAAAGAATATAATTTTATAAATTTGTATAATTTTATCTGAAATTTCTTTCAACCATCCAGACGAGAGCATTTAACATAAAATCTCTCTATGAACACTCTGCTATACTAGTTTTCACTTCAGACGATCTCTACCAAACATGCCTCATATTACCTGTGCCTACGACGCGGTCGCTTTGTGTTTGTCGCAAGCAGTATTTATTATAAAAATAGTTTTTATTTTTTATTTCGGTATCTATTGAAGATAGAGCTTTGGTGTCTTCGAGAGAGTTGTTCATTTTTGGTAGTTGAGCAACTTTGTCGAAAACAAAAATATTCTATACCTTGTATCTTAGAAAATAAATAGTTTTTTCTTGTTTTGCACAACTAAAATCAACCGAATTGTAATGACGTCTGAGACAATAATATAGAACCTTTTGGTACCAGCAACTTTCTAGAACATGTCAACTTTCTAAAACTTATCGTTTTTGAGATATATGCAAATCAATATTATTTTTCCCCATACAGAGCTGGCTCTGTTCGCTGCATACAGAGCTTAGCTCTGTTCTACCATACAGAGCAGGTAAGGAGTTTTTATTGAGCCTGTAGAGCTCGATGCGTCTCTGCGATGGGGTTGACGTCGGGTGCAAATTAGCTTTGCTTCGATGCACCCAGCGCTGGAGATGCACTTAGTTTTGACTTAGAGGATCAAAATAATTATGACTGATACTTCGAATGATCTTGTAATTAATTTGACAATAATTTTGACGTAGAACTACAATTACATTGACGTAGGACTAATACAACTTTGACAATGAACTTAAGTTTTATCAACAGAGAAAAATATTTTTTGACGTAGAACTTCGTTTGCTTCATTGTAGGATTATTATGTTGACTTAGATATGCGAGTAGTTTAACGCAGGATGACAATGATTTCGACTTAGATTTTTAATTGTTTTACGGAAGACTACTTTGATTTTTACATAGAGTTTTAATTGTTTTATCGTAGGACTACAATCATTTTGACGCAGAACTATGTTTTATTTTGACGTAGGACGAAAATAGGTTATCCTGAAATTTGGGTTGCGGTACTAGTTAAAGCAACAAAAAGACGAGCTTACACGCGGAGCGTGGAGGGATGGTTTACTTTATTCCGGGTTTAGACAGTCGTTGGTAAGTCAGGCACCAAGATAATGTCCCTGTAACATTGGTTGCAGGTGGTGAACAGAAAGCTGTTCACGGGTGGAATGTTTCCGGGTGGAATGTCCCTGTGATTAAACACGTGGTGAACATGTAGTTGTTCACGGGTAAATGTCCCTGTAGTTGAACAGGTGGTGAACATGTAGTTGTTCACGGGTAAATGTCCCTGTAGTTGAACAGGTGGTGAACATGTAGTTGTTCACGGGTAAATGTCCCTGTAGTTGAACAGGTGGTGAACATGTAGTTGTTCACGGGTAAATGTCCCTGTGGTTGAACAGGTGGTGAACATGTAGTTGTTCACGGGTAAATGTCCCTGTAGTTGAACAGGTGGTGAACATGTAGTTGTTCACGGGTAAATGTCCCTGTAGTTGAACAGGTGGTGAACATGTAGTTGTTCACGGGTAAATGTCCCTGTAGTTGAACAGGTGGTGAACATGTAGTTGTTCACGGGTAAAGTGTTCAGTTGTCTAGCTGTTCACGAATCGTAATGAGTTGTCCCTATAATTATTATAGGTGGTGAACCAAAGGTTGTTCACGGGTAAAGTGTTCAGTTGTCTAGCTGTTCACGAATTGGTTGTAGTTGTCCCTATAATTATTATAGGTGGTGAACAAATGGTTGTTCACGGGTAAAGTGTTCAGTTGTCTAGCTGTTCACGAATCGTAATGAGTTGTCCCTATAACTATTATAGGTGGTGAACCAAAGGTTGTTCACGGGTAAAGTGCAGTTGTCTAGCTGTTCACGAATTGGTTGTACACGCAAACCTGGCGCTTATCAGACCAATCTCTGATAATCGTCTATCAGAGATTCTCTGATAAACTTTTTGGTTTGAGTTCATCCAAGAAAACGACTTTAACGCACACATTAGCACGACATTGTATCGTACACGAGAATTCACCCCTAATTCATCCAAAGATCGTTGCGCCCCAAGTGGCGGATATCGGCATAAGCCGTCATCTCAAACGGGGAGCATTCAGCGATTATGTGAAAAGGGGGTGGGTCTCGTGGCGCAGGGGTAGCGGCTTCGGCTGCCGATCCCGATGATGCTATGAGACGCGGGTTCGATTCCCGCCTTATCCACTGAGCTTCTATCGGATGGTGAAGTAAAACGTCGGTCCCGGTTTCTCTTGTCTCGTCAGAGGCGCTGGAGCAGAAATCCCACGTTAGAGGAAGGCCATGCCCCGGGGGGCGTAGTGCCAATAGTTTCGTTTCGTTTCGTTTTCGTGAAAAGGGGCATTCACAAATGACATTACCCAATTAATTATTTGGTAAATTTTGCAAAATTGTTTTTAAATTGTTTAATTGTCAAAATGTTAAAATGTTAAAATGTTAAAATGTTAAAATGTTAAAATGTTAAAATGTTAAAATGTTAAAATGTTAAAATGTTAAAATGTTAAAATGTTAAAATGTTAAAATGTTAAAATGTTAAAATGTTAAAATGTTAAAATGTTAAAATGTTAAAATGTTAAAATGTTAAAATGTTAAAATCTTGAGTTTTTTTTTATAAGGTCCTATAAACAAATGTAAACATTGAGTGTATCCCGCTTACTCCGATGGACTTTGACATAAGGTGTGAAAGGGATACACTCAATGTTTACATTTGTTTATAGGACGTTATCAAAAAAAAGTCAAGAAATGTTAAAATGTTAAAATGTTAAAATGTTAAAATGTTAAAATGTTAAAATGTTAAAATGTTAAAATGTTAAAATGTTAAAATGTTAAAATGTTAAAATGTTAAAATGTTAAAATGTTAAAATGTTAAAATGTTAAAATGTTAAAATGTTAAAATGTTAAAATGTTAAAATGTTAAAATGTTAAAATGTTAAAATGTTAAAATGTTAAAATGTTAAAATGTTAAAATGTTAAAATGTTAAAATGTTAAAATGTTAAAATGTTAAAATGTTAAAATGTTAAAATGTTAAAATGTTAAAATGTTAAAATGTTAAAATGTTAAAATGTTAAAATGTTAAAATGTTAAAATGTTAAAATGTTAAAATGTTAAAATGTTAAAATGTTAAAATGTTAAAATGTTAAAATGTTAAAATGTTAAAATGTTAAAATGTTAAAATGTTAAAATGTTAAAATGTTAAAATGTTAAAATGTTAAAATGTTAAAATGTTAAATGTTAAAATGTTAAAATGTTAAAATGTTAAAATGTTAAAATGTTAAAATGTTAAAATGTTAAAATGTTAAAATGTTAAAATGTTAAAATGTTAAAATGTTAAAATGTTAAAATGTTAAAATGTTAAAATGTTAAAATGTTAAAATGTTAAAATGTTAAAATGTTAAAATGTTAAAATGTTAAAATGTTAAAATGTTAAAATGTTAAAATGTTAAAATGTTAAAATGTTAAAATGTTAAAATGTTAAAATGTTAAAATGTTAAAATGTTAAAATGTTAAAATGTTAAAATGTTAAAATGTTAAAATGTTAAAATGTTAAAATGTTAAAATGTTAAAATGTTAAAATGTTAAAATGTTAAAATGTTAAAATGTTAAAATGTTAAAATGTTAAAATGTTAAAATGTTAAAATGTTAAAATGTTAAAATGTTAAAATGTTAAAATGTTAAAATGTTAAAATGTTAAAATGTTAAAATGTTAAAATGTTAAAATGTTAAAATGTTAAAATGTTAAAATGTTAAAATGTTAAAATGTTAAAATGTTAAAATGTTAAAATGTTAAAATGTTAAAATGTTAAAATGTTAAAATGTTAAAATGTTAAAATGTTAAAATGTTAAAATGTTAAAATGTTAAAATGTTAAAATGTTAAAATGTTAAAATGTTAAAATGTTAAAATGTTAAAATGTTAAAATGTTAAAATGTTAAAATGTTAAAATGTAAAAATGTAAAAATGTAAAAATATTAAAATGTTAAAATGTTAAAATGTTAAACATTATAAAATGTTAAACATTTTAACATTTTGACATTTTGACATTTTGACATTTTGACATTTTAACATTTTGACATTTTGACATTTTGACATTTTGACATTTTGACATTTTGACATTTTGACATTTTGACATTTTGACATTTTGACATTTTGACATTTTGACATTTTGACATTTTGACATTTTGACATTTTGACATTTTGACATTTTGACATTTTGACATTTTGACATTTTGACATTTTGACATTTTGACATTTTGACATTTTGACATTTTGACATTTTGACATTTTGACATTTTGACATTTTGACATTTTGACATTTTGACATTTTGACATTTTGACATTTTGACATTTTGACATTTTGACATTTTGACATTTTGACATTTTGACATTTTGACATTTTGACATTTTGACATTTTGACATTTTGACATTTTGACATTTTGACATTTTGACATTTTGACATTTTGACATTTTGACATTTTCACATTTTGACATTTTGACATTTTGACATTTTGACATTTTGACATTTTGACATTTTGACATTTTGACATTTTGACATTTTGACATTTTGACATTTTGACATTTTGACATTTTGACATTTTGACATTTTGACATTTTGACATTTTGACATTTTGACATTTTGACATTTTGACATTTTGACATTTTGACATTTTGACATTTTGACATTTTGACATTTTGACATTTTGACATTTTGAAATTTTGACATTTTGACATTTTGACATTTTGACATTTTGACATTTTGACATTTTGACATTTTGACATTTTGACATTTTGACATTTTGACATTTTGACATTTTGACATTTTGACATTTTGACATTTTGACATTTTAACCAAAAATGCGAAACTTAAATTTTCTTGTTTAATTTTCAATGTACGTAATATTTGAACGACCCTATAATTTGTTATGTCATCGTAGTATTTGAACATCCCATCGTAGCAGTCAATGTCCGCCATGACAAATTGAACCAAATATCGCGTCTGTTTTGTTCGCTGCAGCGGTGCCGTTTTTTCCATTTTCTGTGGTGAAAATTAAGAAAAAAAATGTTTGAACTGCCGCTGTTACTATCAAGTAAGTGTAATTAAATGTGTATTTAAATGCAAAGTGAAAGTAATTCTGTATTTTGTCATGTACGGGTAGATTTTCACTTTATTTTTTCCTCTGTTGCAGGTTATGGCCGTACGATGACCGGAAAATCTGGAACAACCAGAATCTCGTGGCCAACCGAACCGAATCCTCATTCGGTAGATCCAGCTCAATAAAAGTGTGCTTCAACAGTGTTAAATATTATGAAAATAAATGTTCTAAAACTGTTTCATCGTTTGTTTTCATTCTCCCAAAGCAAAATTTCAGCCTTACCAATACAAATATACTGTTGCAGTGGTGTGCGTGCATTTTTACCGGAACGACGCTAGCGCTGCCCAAGTGGTGAGATTTGGCAACAAAGCTTTTGCCAAGGAGTTCACCAACACAATCAAAGAATTCATCTGTCAAATCTGCCTCCGTGAACCTCATGAACTTTATCAGAGAATGTCTGATAAAGCTTTGACGGAGAATTCTCTGATAGAGACGCTCTATCAGAGAATTTCTGATAAATTTACCGAGTTTTTCGGTCAATTTGACCGAAGTCTAGGTTGCGTGTACTATGTCGAAAATTGTCTCCCAAATCCGAATCCGGGCCCAGATTGCCCGAAAAACGCACCTAAAACCGACTTTCAGGCCAAAAACGGAGAAAAAATTTCAAAATGTCAAATTTCCGTGCTAAATCAAAACCGACAATTTTTTTCAAAGTTGGCCAAAATGTCATAAGAAAGGGAACAAAGAAGCCTGCCGCACTCAGAAATGCGAAAAAACCCTCGGAAGTGGCCGAA